>NC_133976.1:34899011-35094011 GCF_047716275.1 Strix uralensis | reverse complement strand
ATCCTACAGAAGTAAAGAGGAAAAAAAGTAAAAGCCCCGTAGTAGCAGGCAACAATTAATATCTAATGTTTGAGTCAAATGATACTAACTGTGAAATCTCTGAAGACAAGGTTTCTTGATCCCCTTCTTAATGCCATTAGGGCAGCACTCGGATGATTCACAATGGCCTTCTGTGCTCTGGGAGTAGAGGCAGTACCCCCTGCAGCTGGCTGCCTACGTTGGCAAAAACAGAATTAATAAAAATAAGCTTTGCACCACTTTCTAGAAGATTAACAACTCTGGAGATTTATTTACAAATTTTTAACCTATCTGAACAGAGACACAAAGATCCATTAATACTTGGTGCTGATATGTGATTTGCCTTTTGTTTCCACAGAGATAAACCTTATTGCAAAGCCTTCAGAAAAGTTATGGGCTTTATTTATGTGAAAAAACACTTATCTTGAAGAAGTACTGCTCATCACTCATGACATTTGTGATGGACAAGTAATACATTATACTAACAACACAGCCACTTCCTGAAGCGTACCTATTTAAAGGAACATTTTATCAGACAGGCTTTAACAGGAACTGTGATAGTAGTGATGCAAACATTATCTGAGATTTGGCCAGAGAATGTCTTTAAAATAAGCTATTCAAAACCTGACACAGCTCATTGGGACCATTAGACACTAAGACAATATAAAATACATATTAACTGTGGTTAGTGAGAAGTAATATAAAGTAACATGATTTAAGTTATGATTTCAGACATAAAACATCTAATTGTTAAATCAGATCAAACATTTGTAAAACCAATTACCTGTTGCTGCAGCTTCCAGACTGACATTAATAAATTAAGCAGGGTATTTTATAAAGCTGGTACAAATAACAAACATAGCGGAAGCAAATTCTCCATTTTCAGCATTAACACTGAAGTCAAAGCTCTATTTCATGTAAAACTTTGAAATTATTCACACAATTAGAGTTTAGAATGTATAAATATGCAATTTCATTTAATAAGTAAATCTCAATGTTGTCTCAAAAGTTTTGCAGTATCAATGGTGAAAAGTATCACCATGCTTCAATATACTGAACAATGTTATTCTGAAGTCTTTCAATACCCTGATTGGAAGTGCAAGGAGTGTTTACTTGCAAAGGCAGCATAAATCAAATGTAAATGTTCATTTTTTTTAACATGAAAGTTAGCCCTTAAGAGTATTATTTAGGCATCTTTCACTAAGTGAAAGTAAGTGAATATTCTAAGAATGAAACTTGAATTCTCTATTCACAGAGACTTCATAATCTGAAATTCTAACAAGGAAACCTAGTTAAAAAATTAGAAAAACTGTTCATATGAGAGGTTTTAAACCACAGAACAGACAATTAAGAAGTAGTAACAGATAGACACCTCCCTAAAAACTTAGGTCTAATCACGCTGTCATCCTGCCCTGAATGGATACAAGAGTTTGAAAACCTTTATGAAGTAAAGGGAGAAGGACAGGGCCTGAATGAACAAACTGTTGGGCAATGACATATGTTTACAGGAGACTGAGTACCACAGTAAAGAAATTATCATCTTCGTTTTTAATTTCTGGAACATTTTTGTTTTCCTTATATTGAAAAGAACAAGAATTCATCAATGGAGGCTGTTCCAAATGTGTCTCTTCAACAGCTATCATACTGTATATTAGAAAGTTGAAGTAGTATTGCCTTGATTCTAGAAGTATTAAAAAAGGGACAATTACAATAAATTAGGACTATATTAAAATATTGTCTTCTCTTTCTGATTTTGGGAAAAAAGTCAATAAAAAGTTACAGAGACATCAAGTGGACCAACTTTGTCTGTGGGTGAGTATCAAGAAACATCTAGATTTCTTGAATTTCTTTAATTATATTACCAAATTAACTTCAAACCATACGATTCATCTTGTGATTTAAAATTATCTCCTGCCGCACTCCCATGGTGCGCAAAGAATATTTTTGGTAGCTCACACTACCACCTTTGCTTCAGTGGCAACAAGGAAAAAAAGTTAACATGAATCCAAAAAGATTCAAATGCACAAAGCTACAGTCAACATACAGTTAATTGTTAGTGCTACCTGACCTTCCAGAATGTAATATTCAGCTACCTCTGAAAACCAGAAGAGGAAGAGTTAATATAATACAACTTTAAAAGCAAAGAAATGCAGAATTAAGGTATACTACCAACTCTGTAATGCAGCTTAACTTTGTCTACCTGATTCTAGCAAAAGCCATTATACATTTTTTTCAGGTATATACAGTGTTATGATAGACAGAAACAATGATGAGGGGAATGGGCCCTCGTTTGTTACACAGATTTTACTTCCAGCACCAATAACACTCATTCTGCACTCTCCGAGGTAGGTGCAGTTTGACTAAACAATGAGGGATTAAGTGAAGAAAGTTGGCCTAATTAATGCCTAAAAGTTGGGAGCTTACACATGCTTCACCTCAGCTCCAGTTTAAGTTGCTTCAGCTCCATACAAGAGTTTAATCATATGGACTATCAGCGGCATGCTGATATATCTGACAAGTTTCTAGGACTCAACAAAAAGTAAATTAAGAGAAAACCCTGTAAATCAGCTTTCAGATGTGACCAACTTGAGGTGACCTGCTGAAGCGAGCTTAGAGTTTCATTTAACAAGTCACTGATTCTGGAAAGCAAATTATCAAGATCAAGGGATCAGTTATCCCTCATGTAGCTAGATGCTCCTTTCAGCTGTGCGAACATAACTGTGGCAGCACTGTGAGATTATGTGGGTTACACATTAACATATAATCAAAATATTCCCGTTTGTTGATTTTGCCTTTGGAAAAAAAGGAGTGATGGAGAGAAGAGAGTAGAAGTAACGGACAGGGAACATCTATGATTTCATAAAACAGCTGAGTGTACTCTCAACTCATTGTTGTGAGTGTTGACAGAGAAAGGTCTCAATCCCTTCCTTTTGTTCAGTCCACCTCCCGTACTGGTGTTCAACTGACTGTAAGGCAAGTGTATTCCACTCATCTGGCAAACACACTTTTCTGATTGTTTTTTTTAAAAAAACAGAATTGATTTACGATGCAAAAACTAAGGCTAGTTCTCTCACTGTAAGCAGTGCATAGCCACGAGAAGGAACAGGGACAGTAAAAACATCTGTCCCAGTTTAGCCAGGATAGGGTTAAGTTTCCCCAGCAGTGGGGGAGGAGGATTGAGTCGGACAATGGGACTCACTTCCGAAATAACCTCATAGATGCCTGGGCAGAGGAACACGGCATCGAGTGGGTCTACCACATCCCCTACCACGCACCAGCCTCCGGGAAGATCGAGCGCTACAATGGACTGTTAAAAACTACATTGAGAGCAATGGGGGGTGGAACCTTCAAACACTGGGACACACATCTGACAAAGGCCACTTGGTTAGTCAACACAAGAGGATCTGCCAGTCGAGCTGGCCTGGCTCAGTCAAAACTTCCACGTGTTGTAGACGGGGATAGAGTCCCTGTGGTGCGCATGAGGGATCTGCTGGGAAAAATGGTCTGGGTTAGTCCTGCGCCGGGCAAAGGCAAACCCATCCACGGGATTGTTTTTGCTCAGGGACCTGGGTGCACCTGGTGGGTGATGCAAAAGGATGGAGAGGTCCGATGCGTGCCACAAGGGGACTTGATTGTGGGTGAAAACACACCGTGAGTTATACTGTGCTTTTGTCAATTTTCCTCTGTTAATGCTAATTGCTAAATGGCAGCTGGATGTGACGCGCATGGTATAGAATAAAGGGGTGGATTATGTCCTGGTTTAGCCAGCATAGGGTTAAGTTTCCCCAGCAGTGGGGGAGGAAGCTCTAGCCGGGTTATTCATATGCCACGCTAATGTCACGTCCAGGCGCCAGAGCGCGGGAAGAATCGGTGATCGCGTGGGGTTGGCGCAGCCAGGTTTTCTCTCACTGCTATATTGGTAGATATTTTGCCCCGTTCATTGTTATTACTGTTATTCTTATTGTTACTGTTTGTTGTGTTGCTATTGCACTGCTGTATTAAACCTCTCCTTATCTCAGATCGGGGCTTTGTATTTCACTCCCTTTGTGGGGGAGGGGCAGCGGCCGTGTGGTCTCAGACCCCGGCAGGGGCTAAACCATTACAACATCCTACTTTGATTAGTAGAATGCCCTTATTTCAACCTGTATTCTGAAATCACATCCTTAGTATCTTGTGATATTGCAGTCTCAATATTTCAGCGAGAACTGGCTGTGCATATAAATTCCTACTTTCTGAACCTGACCTAATTAGGGAATTCTGCCTCAGAAGAGGGGATGTATAAATGTTTTTTCTAATATGAGTACCTGTGCCAATTTTAAAGAAGCCTGTGAGGACACAGAGCTACTGGATGTGCTATCTGTGGGATGGAACATTTCTGAAAAGGCAGACTTGAGATCACATCATGCTAGTAGATGGTATCAGCCCTATGCTTCCCGCTTACCAAGTATTTAAGAGTACATTACCATCATTCTTCATTTTGTGGTTTTCAGAGGTCTGAATGTTGTTCATTGTAATGAAACAAGGCACCACAAAGCAATTGTAAGTCTGTGTTAAGAAGTCTGTTTATAGTAAAATATTAAAAGGACTCCCAAACTAAGTTTCTCAGCTTTAATACTCAACTTGCTACCAAGCTGCTCGATGCAGCAGAGAAATTTAACTAGCCACAGAACTGACTGCAAAAATCTGCCTGGGACCATATAATTACATCCTTAGCTTGCAGCAAAGAGATTCCAATTAGTTACTCACAAAGAACCTAGTCTTAATACATTTATACAAGTAACTGAACTGAACAACTCCAATATTAACATAACCACCCCCACAACCCCACAGCAATGGTGTTGTGCTCTCCAATAGTAATTCCAGATGGTTGAAATCATTTTGGGAAAGAGGAGAGGCAAAGCTGATTCCAGGTAACAGCACTAAATTAGAAGATGCAGAGGAGCTGGTATTTATCTTGTTTGCTTTGTTTAAAGGAAAGTTTATTACAAGAGTCCCGGCATCAAATCAGCCCAAATTTAGACGATAAAATTGAAAGGAATACAGCAAATTACAAGACAATCCATCTCAGCTGTATGAAACAGCTGAACTGTACACAACACTTTCCATCTGGATTACAAGCACTTTCCTGTTACATTAAAAGTTATAAAATGCTGTCCAGTTGGGAAAAATCAGGAGAGTATGTTGAGAACAATGTTTATCACAGTGTGTTGACCCATATACCTTAAAGAATTACCCGCTCTTCTTATGGTAACTGCAACCACATCTCCCACATCAGAACCTATTCCCTCTTTTGCCCATTTTGTCTTACTGTAACGGACCTCAAATTTGATTACTGTTATAGACTCTACATATGCAGAGTTTCACCTGATAAGCCAAGTTATAAATACACAAATTCTTCTAATAATTTCTAATTCTCTTAATTTCTCTATTGCTAATGAGACTCAGGTCTCTTACTTATTGGAAGGCTTCTGATTTCCTGCTTGTCCATGTTCATCTTGCTTTAATCCTGCAAGCAAAGCATCTCTGGAACAGTGCTTATCCTGTTTGGGGAAAAGAGAAAGACAGTGAGAAAGGTGTGTGAAAATTTACCATTAAATTCCTACTATTTTCTGAAGTAACATGTGAAAGAAAATCTGCACCTGTAAATGGGTAATGAAGGAAAACCTCTGCCGCTGGAAAGGTTCACATCCCTCCCATAAGCACTGCCCTGGGTAGACATCTTTTCCTCCATGTTCAGTTGCTGCATGATAGAAAACCTGTGATGGTGTCTGAAACCACCTACAGAAAGAAGGGGAGGGGAATTTAAGTTTTTTTCCAGTTAATGGTAAAGGACAAATACCACAAATCTAAACCCACACAGGCTAAACATTATTTTCTGAATCACAACACACGCTGATAAACAGAAGATCATAAAATTTTTAAATGAAAAATATGTACATATATTACCAGTGAGCTACCAATAAATAGCAATATGATTTTGCCAAACACAATTGAAATATCATCATTTTGTTTTTCTACTTATACTTTACCAAAGAAATAATGCATATTAATTCCAACAGATCCATTCTCTGCGCTACAAGCAAAATACAGTACTAAACTATAAAGAGCTAAAAAAAGTTGAGTTTCATGTATTCCTTTTCCTGTTTTCCTTCTTTACTGGCAGTCATACTCAGGGGAAAGAGAGGTGCACACCATGCAAAAGTGCACGCTTGTCAAAACTGATGGAATAAGAGATCAATCTAAAATGAGTGCTCTTTAGCATCGGATTCTAAACATTGGGAAAATGGCTAGATATCATTTCCTGATGTACACAGACGTCAAAAAATGTCATTTATGTGGCCCTTTTTAACATCTTCACTTAAATCTCAATTTTTAAGTCACAGAATCATAGAATAGTTTGAATTGGAAGGGACCTTTAGAGGTCATCTAGTCCAACCCCCCTAAAATGAGCAGGGGCATCTTCAACTAGATCAGGTTGCTCAGAGCCCCACCCAACCTGACCTTGAATGCTTCCAGGAATAAGGCACCTACCACCACTCTGGGCAACCTGTTCCAGTGTTTCACAAAATGAAAATGACTTTCCAAAATCTCCAACTAAGCACTTTGCTTGCTGACAGCCCCAGAGCACAGGACATGAGGTATTTCACAAATTAACTGCTTCTGCATCAACAGGAAAGATTAAGTAGTCCTAAGCCTGGCCCTGTAATACTCTCAGCAGTATATTTTGTGTTTTCTGTATGTTCTATTTGGTGAAGTGAGTTCAGACTGATAAGGGCTTTCTTCCATTTCAAAGTGATAGAAAAGTTAAAACTGACTGTGAATGCCACCTCAAAATACTGATGAATCAACAGTTCTTAGGTCTGTATTTTCAAATTGCCACATAGACAAAAGATGTGTTATTGTAACATATATCAGATAGTAATGGAGAATCACTATATTTCTAAAAATATTAAATGAAAATACTGAATGACTCTAAGTGTTGGGGTTTTTTTTAGGTTTTAAGATGTATCTAGACGATCTCAAGCACTACAAATTACACCCCTTACTTCAGAGAAAAAATGGCCAAAATAAACAAAATACTTAGCTGCTCACAATTCATTTCAATACAACTAACCCAGCTCATCAACACCCACTTAAGGCTTGGACAGAAGAGGTCTAGAAACCTAGTTGATGCCATTTGGGAAGCCATTACCACCAGCTATCTTCATGCACTTGCTGGAGGGATACCACTGGCACAGCAGTCTTACCAAAGAGGAAACACATGCACCCACCTCAGCCACTCTGGTTCACATCCCAGTGTTTTAGTTTCAGTTAACAAGAAAAATATTTGCATTAAGAAGTCTGACTGAACTCACCAGGCTGAACAGTGCTAAAAGGGAGATGACCTCCAATCAGAGACTTACAGCAGTCAAGGCTGAAGCACTACAGCAGTCATTTATGGACAAGTTCAAGTCAGAACTCTCAACACAGCAGATCAGTAGGTGTTTTGACCCAGCCACCTCCTTCTACATCCTACTACTCATTTCAGTGGTGTCTATTACACACACATACTTGCAATCGATACACAGGCCTAAGTGTACAGATACCTGAACCCCATAAAGGTGTCAAAGAGCTAATTTCACCCAGAGACAAGTCTTAGTTATAAACTGTATCCCACTGCAATACAGCAATTTCCTGCTGCATAGGCAATAAATACTCCTCTCTCAAAAAGCATTCATCTTTTCCATGCCAATGAGCTCTTACTGAAGGGAAGCTTGGAAGAAGAAATAATTATCTCTGCTGTTGGTCCAGATAGCCCACAGTAGGAACTGACAATAAAACAGTGAAACAGTGAAAGTTGATGTTTCAGAGGATAGAAAGACGTTTTTCCACAATAAAGGGGAAGTCATTATGTAAACTTAAGTCTGGCACAAACCTATTTATGAATAATTTCTGGCATTGGATGAAATAAATTTCACGGCATAAGTGAAACCCAAAATCTAGTTTAAAACATTTTATTCAATGTGCCAAGGCCTTAAGAAAAATAAAGCTATTTCAGCTATCTTGGTTCATTCACTGTATAATACATTCATATTATACTTCAACCACTGATCTAAGAAGATTCAAATTTACTGCCATTTTGCAGAGAAAAAACTTTTTCCTTGAAGAAACACCTAAACACATTAATAAAAAGAGCTTAAGTACTAAGAATACGGTCAGTTGAATCTAGACTCTTGTTTTCCACCTAATTTCTCCATCATTCTGTTCAGCTGCTGAACAGAACATTAAACTAATAGCAGACTTGACAGGCAGTGGAGACTCAATAGCATTTCCAATTCAGTTTTTAAATATAAAGCAATTCAAGAGCAGACATCTCCTGCCTACCTGTGAAACAAAATGGTAGGTTTTAAATTAAGCTGAATACAATTAGCAGTACTTGCAGACAGCTGAACTTCAAAGGAAAACACCTACTTTCTGTTAGATCCTCAATGCAAAGTAGTGTGTTGACTGACACCTTTTAGAGTTTTACTTCCTTCAGATTCTAAACCTGAATTTATCTGTGAGAGGCCAATCATTACAACTATTTGCATAATTGGGCCTGATCTGATTGTGGCCTTCAGATGCTACTAACCCGGTTTCATTTTATTTCAAAATTTTGTTACCATGTTTCCTAATTCAGTTCTAAAAAACAAAACAGCAGCATCCACACCACTAGAATGCTGGCAACTGCAGCAGCCAAGTTTACAGGCTGGAAAAGAATACACTATTTTATTTATTCTTACTTATTCTGATTCTCAATAAAATGTTTTTGAAGGCCTTCACTGCATTCTGCAATACATCCTGGAAGGGAAACTTAATGCTAATATGTTGTGAGAATTAAACTAAAGAACATGCACAGAGAAACAGATGCAAATGATTGTATCAAATTTGTCTCCTATCATATCTTTCAGGTTAATTGTTAACACCACGAAAGAAACACTAGTCTATCATTCTATTATGATAAATCTGCCTGCTTAATATCTAGGGGAAAAAAATTGCTAAGCAATCATGAATGAAACCAAGTAGTGGATGTGAAGTTCACATACACTAATGACCCACTCAAAAGAATCTTCTTGTTTCCTGCTTAAACAACTCAAAAACAGCTAAGATTGAGAGCTATAAATAAAACAGTTACAATAACAGGTGGCAATTCCATATTTTTCTTGATGTCTGTTAGAATCAGGAAGCCTACAGGAGATTCAATACTCCTGTTTTTAATCAGGCTGTCAAAGGAATATGAACAAAAAAAATACACATTTGAGGAAGATGCTAACTTAACATTTTGGTTCTCTTCACCACTGAGTGTAATGTTTATCTAAACTGTTTTTAGGCTGGGACCGAAGTAAGTATTTTAAAAGTGAGACACAGCATAAGAACAAGAGCTGTGTGTCACATGGACTACAATCTATCAACGCAAAACATCTCTGAAGGCTTTTGAAAATAATGAAACTTGACCATGAACAAAACCCAGTACAGTAAGTAATGACAGGAGAAACTAAAGCAACAGAAATAATACACTATCTTTGAAATAAACACAGAGATCAACTTGTAAAATATGACCCTCATAGCCTTTAACTTCAGTCTCAGGAAAACTTACTGGAATAATATATTAAGACAGACTTACAAAAAGACTGATAGTGTAGGGTAATCATAATTGTATTGTTGTTCCTCCTGCCCCAAAATTTGTCTGCACATATTCACATCCTAGTTCACATGTGACATCAGCTTGTTCCATGGTTAGATGTCACCTCAACTCTACAGAACTCATTCCACATAACTTTAAACATAGAATAAAGTTGGTGACTAACTTACGCTTCAGAACTGCAAGTTCGGGAAACTCTTCAAGATGGTACAAATTGGCGAGGCTTCTGCTCTGAAACCACCCCAGCTCTTTATTTCCACCTCAGTGCAACTCCCTCATGTACCAAGACAGGTGTTTATGCATCTATTGTGCAGCCAGTAGAGTATGGCTCTATAGTTATATTTATTTATAGTAAAGGACTAAAGTAAAAAAGTAAGTAAAGCCTTACATGTATTTCTCACATAGAGAAGTGTCACCTACTAAAGACACGAATACCACTTTCAAGGTGAAAACAGGGCAATGATTTTAAAAGCACCAGATCTCTACAGTACCAGTCAGAGTCTTATCTAAAAATCTGTGTACGTCTTGCATTGACTTAATGATCTCTGAATTACGTTTGTAAGGAATAACAGAAACAGAAATTACAGATTCAAGGGTCTACAGATTAACTGTCCTTCCTCTAATTCTGTTCAAATACCTCATTTTCACTATTGGTTCCAAACATTCGAACTTCTTCATTTCATCCCAACTTTCTGAATGTTTACACATCAGCCTTCTGCCAAGTCAGCTTGTCTTGATGCTCCCTTTTGCCTTGTCCAACAATGATGAAGTGTCTCACCCTTTTTCACACCCATCCTATACGTTATGCAATTTTTCTCACTGTTTTCAAAGTGGCTATTTGACAACTACGTTTGTTTCACCAATCTGTACCCTTCACTGAAAACTACACATATTCACAAACCTATGTTATTTTTAAAATCAGTGTCAAGATACACATACTGATAACAAGGGTAGTATCATGTTTTTTATAAGCCTACATCCAAAAGCCTGCTAGCTCACTCCTCTCTTTTAAGGACAACAACAGCAAATAAAAAAAAGTCCAATCATTGCTGTCTAGTCTTAAGGCTAAGATCCTTCTTATTTCCTTTCATGACAATGGAGTCCTGTGGCACACAAATGGTATCATAATTACTAAAATTAGTCATATTCTAAATAAGAGTTTGACCAGGACATAGAAGTGCAACACCCTGCTCTTGCAAAACTGGAAACACAAGATTAAAAGCTGGAAACACAAGAAAATGTCAGGAGATGATTTGTAACTGGAGTACGTAACTATTTTTGTATTTGCAACACAGAGAACAAGCTTCAGAGCTGGGAATTTTTCTTCTTTTTAACTTAACTACATGACAATAGTTATTACTGAAGAATCAATGTATTACAAGAAAGCCACATTTTTTTTGCTCGGAAGTATAATTGAGAGCAGTTAAATGTCTTGCACGCCCTCACGTCAGCTTCAGCTTCCTGAACACTTTCCACTTTTTCTTTTCCCCCTGCCAAAGTATAAGGTAACTTAAGGAAACAGAATGGATAGAACTTGTAGAATCACCTTCTATACACAAGCATCTGTTACATATTAGTAAAAGTCAGTTAAATAAAGGAGCCATTTACTTTTTACAAGATTGCCACAGACACATGAAGTTCTGTCCAGGTTTTTTCATTTGCTCTGCATGCTGACTTGCTGCAGTGTACGAAGGGGGCTGCAAATTGATCTGCTGGCCCTGTACTTGCACTGTTGGTATCGACGTTGCAGGTGTGCTCTGTAGAAAAAGTTAAAACACAGTTTTAAACAGGACTTACTTCAAGACTTGACATACAATTTACTGTTTGTTCAAAGACCTTTCATTTTACACTTTATTCCACCACAGGTTTTCAGATCTTAACACTCAACGCAAATAAGCATTAATAGACACAATAACGTGAGGGACATACAACTTTTACACTGCAGTATTTATGCAGAAGTTTCTAATATTCAAATTACTAAACCTTATGCCCAAATTCAAATACAGAGTTATGACTGCAAAGGAATTTCTCAAGGGCACTAGTGGAGCGAAGGTTAGTATTGTTTTGCATAGGCTTTATTTGTTCTTTAAGAAAATAAACATGCAAACTCAAGGGGTTGCAATATCATCAGCACAGGGAGTAGTCTGCTTTTCCATGTACATGTAGGAGAAAATATTGCTAAAAGAAGTAAAATGAGCACTGATACATCTAAAACTGGTTTATGTTCTTTGATGAAATGGTTTTATGTGCAGCAGCCGTAGAACTCTTGGAACTGCTGCATTAGTACACATTAGCCTGTGTTACAGAATGCATAAGAAAAGGTAAACTGAACAATGCTGAAGAAACACTATCAAGACCAGTAGGCTCAAACTATGACATACCATTTTCTCTGTAAAACTTAGCAAATGATCTAATTCTTTGAGCTCTTGTAAAACCAGCCAGCACACGTACCTTTATACAGAACACCACATGTCCAGAATGTCTATATATGTCATACAACTTGCATACAGTGAAATACAAACATTTCAGAAAGGAAGATGTTCCCCTTGCTCCCTTACAATATTACAAGGCATTATTTTAACAGTGAATAAAAGCTATCTCAAAAGTGACCTAAAAAAGATAAAAACAAAGCCAAAAGATGTCATTTCATTTCTTTCTCTGAATAATAGATACTGAATGATGGACTTCCCATTTCAGAACAGTGTTTATGTCAGAATACTGTTTCTCTTCTTTTTTTCCTGGAATGCTCTGGCCAGCAAGACATTTATAAAGATGATGGCAATAAAAAAATTAAGCTGGTGAATATTATCTAGGAATGAGGACCTAACATCCTTTTCTTCCCTACTGTTAGAAAAGGAACATAATACTCTTTTGAAAAGATGAAACAAAACTACTTTCAAGTCTATGTCTAAGAATATTATAAAAGAAGCACTTTCAAATGGTGCACGCCTTTACAGTTCTGTTACTGAATAGCTTTAGAGTTTAACTGTAAAGAAACCAACAGTTAAGTGCAACTGGTAACATTTCATTTGCGTACTGATCTCCAGTTTTCCTCCTGCTGTTCTCTATTGGCATCGTGGACAACAGTCACACGAGGTAACAGAGTTGTCAACTACCACAGGTCATACAATGTTAATAAGATGACCAAAAGGACAGCAAAAAAGACTCATCAAAACCCAAACACTTCCCATATCCAAACATACATCCTGAAAAAAATAAGGCAAAAATCAGCAAAACTCCTGAACACAGCACAACTACTGTATGATGCCTGTGATCTGCGAGTGTGAAAAATGGTAAGAAAGGACTCAAGACCATTAGTCATAACTACAGATTATTTTGAACTCAATGATCTTCATCTAAAGGCCTCTAAGCCATTTTACAAATTGGGTAATGAATCTTCACAATGTGTCTTTTAACAAAAGGTAAACACAAGTAGAGTATTTAAGATCAATGTTCCTTTAACAAGGCATTTTGAAGTGAAGCTGAAATAATCAAGGGTCAGCAGTACAGTTTGTTTTGCAGTCTTCACTTGGCATCCCGATATCAATACATTTGTGATGGTTTTATGTGACTTTTTATCCTACAGAACTTCTGTCTCATTTAATGTTCTAGAGAGAGAGTGAGCTTACTGAATGAATTCGGTATTTCATTTAATTCTCATCATTCAATATGTGGTTCATGTATTATTTACTCCATTCTAAGCAAACCCTGCAATTAATCCAGAATTATGAATTTTCTCAAGGGTTTTTCTGGCAAGCTCTCCTAGTGGAATTCAAAGGTTTTAATGCTGTCTCATTAAAAAATTGTTTATTTTAAACAAGGAGAACTGAGATATACAACACAAAATGTTACATGCTGAAAAGAGCACAGAAAGGGAAACAGATTTTCAGGACAAAAAGTTAAAATTCAGTTTCCCCTATAACTTCTTTCTACACGTTTTTGTTTTTTTTTCAATGAGGAAAAGAAAAGCTGATAAATTGAAAAGAAATGTGTAAAATAATTATTGTTTAGAATTCTCTTATTACTGCTGTACTGCAAAGTAGTTTCACTCAAACTTGCAGCATTAAGCGGTTACAACTGCCATGTATTTTTAAGTCAAATCTACTGCTTGCCTATCAACTGTGCTGATTATATCTTAAAATAAATGAAGTGAATTTACATTTGTTCTCCTAGGTTTTATTTTAGAAACATAAGTTCTATGTTTGAACATCTCAAAGCTTTCCTGTATTCATTCAAGAGATAGAAATACTGCTGATTTTTGTTTTCTTTTTTTTCCCTCCTCTACTTTCATGTATCTGGCCACCACCTTGATTTCACAGAACCAGTGGTGCCATTCCCTTTATGTATTAATGGGTAACTCAATTTTAGCATGATACCTGCCCACTTGATTTAAAACGCCTACTGTGCCATCAGCAAGAGAACACACTGCATCCCAGTGTGATGGGGGTCGTGTTGATGTATAGAGCCATGTGCAGTTTAAAAACATGAGGCTGCATTTTTTCTCCCACCATTAGTATGTGCACACTCATAATAAACACATTAAACTCAACAATAAACAGTTAATTATTAATAAAAATATTTTTTAAAATATTATAGGATTTACAAAAATATCTATAAATATTATATACCTATAAATATTATAGGTATTACAAAATTTTATGTTTAGCTTCTTCACGACAATGAACATATATTAAAAGGTAACCTATAAGCAGAAAATTAATATAGCAGGATTTGAGTGTGAGGAAGGGATCAGGTAGATGGGTAGGCACTAAAACAAATGTTCTTTCCTTGTTAGATTACTGAAGCTTAAGCCTCCTTGCAACAGTGTACTTCACAAGTGAAGAGCAATAAAAGCACAGAGATTCTCTATTTCAGTACTTCCAGTTGAGAAAGCCATTTGCTCTGTGGCTAGGAATGAATTACAGCTCCTGGAGCTACACACCTGCTTTCTGGTGCATGGTAATTCTCAGCTTCCCAATCAAGAGAGAGCAGGAGCAAATAGTTAAGGCAATGATCACACAGTTTTTGCCACCTAAATTTCCACACAGGCATGTTTCAAGTGGGTGGCCTTAAGAGAAATGGGCACACATTGTTTATGAGGGGACGACAGTGATGAGTAAGGAAGTGATTACTTTAAAAGCCAGATAAGGCAATTTAAGTCAGATTTGCTCACTTCTAGGAAGTTGGCATGATATCAGAGCATTCCTTCAAAACATACACCAACTGGGACAAACCAACACGGTTATGTTTAACAGATGTTTTGGAGGCGTTTGAAGAGGAGTAAGAAGTGGAAAAGGAAAGAAAGTGTACAGGTAGATAATTGCTCATTTATTTTTCATCCACTGGTCCAGCACAATGCCTCAGGAAAGCAATAATCCAGGAAAAGGGAATACCAAAATAAAAAGAAGCTAAGAAAGTAAAGTGTCAGTTCTGTCTCCTCCTAGACTACATTTCATGAGCTTACAAAATACAGATGGAGATGTAAGAAAAAAAAATTGCAACACTGTGTATATCACATGTTCCTCTTCTGATATAACCCATAGCCCAATTTTTTATAAAAATGAAAAAAATATAAAGAAAAACCTTGAAAGTCAGCATATATGTAGTTATTTTTTCAGTGAGTTCTGCTGATGTGTACAAAGAACATGGAATAATCACGGGTTATACACAGACAATACCTGTACTTGTCTAACTGGATTCTGATAGCACTACGTGGGCTGTCCCATAAAAAGCAAGTATATAATTTTCATTATTTTAGTAGGCCATTTAAATCAACACTTTTCCCCACAAGCATATAGTACTAGCCATTTCAAACTACCATTCATATCATGAAACAAATCTTCTTTTAACTTGTACATTCCCTTAAGGTTTATTTTACTCTTTTTCTTGCTTTCCTTAATTTTCACATTGCTGTTCCCTTCCTCCCCTATTTCTTCACCCTTCATTATCTTCAGTTCAAGCATCTTCCCTTTCTCCTCTCTGCAGTTCTTGACAACTAATCCTGATGCAGTTGCATATGCAATACTCTCCTCCCTCTTCTGTCCTCTACATCTGCTTTTCCAGCCTTCCTGCTAGGTTTTAATTTTATTACAAATTTTCTTCTTCTATCTCTTTCTCACTTCTATGAAATACAAGCTCTAGTTTAAAATAATTTTTTAACATAACAAGCAAACAGGAAATCACACACTAACAGCTTCAGCAGCTATGTAAGTTTGCCATAGCTAATATCCCTTTATTCTCTGTCCCTCACCATTTTTCTCCATTGGGTTGTTTTTATAATAAATTTCACCCTGCTTGCAGAAAGAACCACGTTCTCCTATTTCTTCTCCAAGACAGCCAGTATACATTAGGTACTGCAGAGAGGATAAAACAATGCAGATGCTCAAGTGAAACAGTGTTCCTTAGCTGTTGCCCTTCAGTAAGTCAGGGACAAGGAAGCTACGTATCATACAAGGAAGACTCTCAAAATGGGAGGGAGAAAGTAGATTATACAGGGCCTAACCTCAAAAGAAGTCATCAGTAAAACTCCCACGAAGCTCATGAGAATTTGGCTACATCTTAAGTGTTTCTGGATGTCTTAACGATACTCCTAAAAGCAGACTCAATATTGGAAATACTTAACACGTGCTTTTCCAGAAAAGTAATGGTTACTGCAGCTGCTCAGCAGCTTTGGAAAAAAAAGAGCTGGCCAGGATTAGTTTGGTACTGTTTATAGCCTAACACTTTAAAATTAAAAGGAGTGGAAAGATCCTTAAAATTCTTAAGCCAAACTATGATGTTCCCTGTATCTGAACAGAGTACTATAAAGTGGGTTCTATTATAAGTCAGTACTTAGCATTACCATGATAGACATGCTTCATAAATCGCCATATGTAATAGTTAAGGCAATTAGCTAACGAATTAGACTGTTCACCAAGATCAAAACTAATTAACTTCTTTTCTCCCAATTCCTGCAATTTTGAAGAAAGGAAGGGCATCCTACAGACAGAAGAATGAGCTAACTTTCATGGAAGCAGACGTTAAACCAAGTTATTTTGATCTGCAAATTTTTACAGAATGGCAAACCCAGCTGGCAGCATTTCTGTTTGTACCGGCAACAGAAAATGTAGGAACTATTAATGATAGTGATATTAGTGGTAGTGTAAAAAAGAAACTATCAGCACAGAAAATATTATTTTTTTCTTTTTTTTCCCCCTCTGTTATCATGATACACGTTATCTAATACAAATCAAATAGTTACTGTACTACTCCCCTCTTCTCAAAAACCTGAAAGTCTGATAGTTTAGTAGATGTTTGAGACACAACTGAAAATTCTTATCAGCCATATGTCCAGGGAATAAATAACCACAGATAATATTTATTCCATTCCAGACATGTAGCCATACCATTTCCTATTTCAGCCAAATCCTTAGTGAAGCTGTAACAGAAATTCAAGCTGTGTAACAGCTAAGGACACTCACTGTAAAAAGCAAGGCACAGCTAATATATCCACACTACAGAAAATCTAGTGCATTGTCCTTATGCTGCCAACAGACACTTTCATTTTGGTCAAATCATTTCTAGTAAGAACAAAGATAAATAACATATCAGAAAAATACAGATCTCTCCAATAAAACCCAGGTAAAAATTTACAAGTGAGTTTAAAGACATTTTAAGAACATAACTGTGCCGTGTGGCAGTTAAAAGAAAAAAGTAAAGAAAGAAAAAAGAAAGAAAACTTCTTAGTCCCGATTTCTGACAACTAGATGAAGGAAAGTCAAACGAGATTTCAAGAGAAACCTGACTTGACACAGGAAAAGTAGCAGCACTAGCCATCACTTGTCAAATTTTGAGTTCTATCTCTGTTTAAGTCTGTAAGGTTACCTCATTACCTCACACCTGTTACCTCATCAAAACCAAACCAAGCCCCAACCAACCAAACAAAAAAAGGAAGATAAGAAAAGACCTGTCTTACCTCAAGGTTAAAATGCACTAACATACATTCAAGACTTCATTTCCCCTCTCTGGTCTGTCAGAACTCTGCGACTGCTGACCTACTATTCTATTCTTTTTGCTCCTATTCAGGTTAGGAACATTTTTTGGAGAGGGATTTTCTGTCCTTGTGGAAAACTAAAATAAATTCTAGAGACTGGAATAATCTCAAACATGATTATTTGCACTCATTAATAATCACACAAATGATGGCCAGACCTCATTTTTAGTAAAGTGTTAGGAGTAATCACTTTCAAATCCTTAAAAGTTGATCAAGGGGGAAAAAAAAAAAATAAAAGCCCTCTCCAAAGTTTGGCAAACAGAAAAAAACCCCAAACAATGCTTATTTTATCAACAAAATAAACATTACAAATATTTTGTAATAAACAAACATAAATATTTCAACAAATTTACAAAACAATACTTTCTCCTGACTGTAGTGAACCCCTGAAGCAAGCTTTTGAAGACCATCTTTAAATGCAGGAACTTCAACTCATTTCAGATGCAGCTGTGGTGATGAACTTGCAAAAAAACATATTCACCCCTCCATAAGCAATAATGACCAAAAATAAAGCGCAGAACAATACTGACATTTTTACAAGACCATATGACAAATCATTGTTATTTTCAGAACAGTTAATCCCTTAAGGAAGAAATCAGTGAGCAGAAGTTCTTTCCTTACTCTGTATTATGAAGCTACAAACTATTTTAAATTCCACTATTGTCACTGACATTGAAGAAGTATGCAAACTATTAGAACTTTAGTCCGTGAAAGAACAGAAACCATCATTTTCTGGATATTTTAAATATTACGCAAGAGTTATCAACTGAGTTCACATTTTCACCCGCATTATTTCACAGTATTAGTCAGAATCACAGTTAGAATAAACATAAAAAGAACACTGCAACATACCTGTGTGACCATGCTTTGTATATACGTGGTTGGATGCTGCTGCTTTTGTTGAACAGCACTTTCTATTGCTACTTTCGCTACAGTGCTTGGATCCGCTCCAGCTGGCACAGCAACCATAGTTGCACTGCAACCAGCATTGTTGGGGTCACTGATTGTAACAATTCTAACTCCTACTTTATTTGGAATTCCTGGAACAGTTTCCCTGTCATTATCCTCTGCTGGCCTCTTTACAGTTTTGCATTCTGCTGTGCCATTAGTAGACCGAACTTCGGATGACAGGGTAGACTGGGACACTCTAGGTCCTGAGTGTGGAACTGCTATGATTTGATGCCCCTGTATAACAGAGGCTGTAGATTGTGGTGAGACAACTACACTTGGGCGTTGCTGAGGCACATCTGAATTCAAACTTGAAGCTAGAGGTCCATTAGGTAAATCAGTGTTGGTACCACTAAGTTGCTGGGTTAACAGTTTTGCAGCCTCCTGTGTACCGCTTACAACAGGTGAACTACTCAAAGTTAATACAGGCCCATTAGAAATTCTTTCCCCTTGATCACCTTTGGCAGTATCTTGCTGCGTGGCATCCAAATTCCCTTGTTGTTCCACTGAAGATATCTCACCATTTCCTACATGATTGGAAGTTTTGTGATTTGGAATGTTTTTGCTCAAATGAGAACAATCTCCTTTATCAAAATCACAGATTCCATTAACTAGGGGCTTCTTCAAATCACTTTTAATTTCCTGTGTGTCCATTTGTTCAAAGTTCTGCTTTCCAGGAGCTCCGTTCTCACCCATTTCTAATGATGGCCCATTACTGACTTGTGAGCACTGATTGGCCTCATTCTGAGTTTTCCCTGAGTTAGAAGGAGGTAGACTGGAGTCACTATACTTTCTCCCATTTAAAAGACTTCCCACCTGCATTTCATTTTCTTTAGCATCCCCATTGCTGGTGTTTGCAGCTCCTCTTCGGCAGGAAGGATTCTCCATAACTTCAATTTTACGTTCATGAATGTGTAAACCTGTTGCTTCCTTTGCTTCTTCCTCCTTTTGGCAAATTATTTTATCACCTTTGAATGGGGGAGCAGCAGTACACGGTGATTGTCCAGCTGAAGGTGCTTGAGTAGCTGGAAGTGTTTGCACCTGTAGCCCAACTCCTGTCTGTGCTCCACTCACGGCAATTCCTGCTGGAGCAATGATTTGAGTTGCATTTCCCTGACTCACAGTTGCAGTAGCAAAACTTGTATTTGGCACAACTGTTATCGTAACCTGGTTGCCAGTAGTCCCTTGGAAAATAGTTGCTGGGCTGTTTGAGATCAACTGGCCTGGCAATATCTGTAAATTAGAAATGGGTACTGTTTGTACTGCTCCTTGGGGCTGGATTGCACCCGGGACCAGCTGAACATTTTGCTGTCCAACTAGCAGCTGCTGAGCTGGAGACTGTCCTTGAACTCCAAAACCTGGTGCCTGGTTATTGGCCATCTGATAAACCACCTGAGGGCTAGGAGCTCTTGCATTGTTCGGTGGAGGAATCTGTGGAGCTGGGAGTATAAGCTTCCCCCCTGGAGTTGAGGGGCCTCTTTTTGGAAGAAGCAGTTGTTTTATCAGACTAGACTCACCAGAGTTAGGCTGGCCAACTCCTGTATTAGCTTGTTGTGATTGAACTTGCATTTGTATCGGTTGTTGTACCTGTACCTGCTGCTGCGATGATGCTGGTGAATGTTGCTGCTGCTGCTGCTGCCTCTTTACAGAAAGCATCTGGCTGACAGTAGGAGGGGGTCCTTGTGACTGAGGAGCGGTAGATGAAGATGACATAACCGTAGGGACTTGATTATTTGTAACCGGACCTGGGGATGGTGAAGAAGACGGAGTAATACTTGGCTGTCCAGTCAACTGGACAGTTTGACCAGCAGGAATAGAAGCTGGATTAGCAAGCACTATTTGATGAATGGCTGGTGCATACGTCTGACCTTGCTGAGCTGGCTGGCTTACAATCACTACACTTTGCTGGGATGGTGGTGGAGCCTGCTGCTGTGGCTGCATCGGCTGCTGTACCACAGCAGGTGGAACTTGCTGAGACGGCAGAGGCTTTGGTGCAATATTCTGAAACCCTACCCGAGATGTTGGTGGGTTCTGGACACCTGC
The DNA here is from genome assembly GCF_047716275.1 of Strix uralensis. Lineage (NCBI taxonomy): Eukaryota > Metazoa > Chordata > Aves > Strigiformes > Strigidae > Strix > Strix uralensis. Next base: position 35,073,309 of record NC_133976.1, on the reverse strand, counting down.
GATTGTAACCACCTGCCCAGCTGCTACTTGGAAATTTTGAACTGTGGTGGCAGAAACGATGTTAGAGGCAGAGGTTGTGACATACTGCTGTGGTGCTATGATGACTGTATCTTGTTGCTGGTTGCCAGCAGAGGACTGCTGAGATGATGTCTGCCCAGGTTGTGACGATGTGCTGATTAGCTGTTGACCCTGTGAAACTGCTGAACTGCATGCTGGTATGTTTTGTACTCTGCCAAATATATGACCCTGAGGTACAGCTTGCTGAATTACCGTAACAGGAGTGCCTGAAGGTATCTGTCCTGGTACCACTGCATGCAGTGGAGACTGTTGTTGAATTACAGGTTGGTGGTGAAGCAACGTCTGAGAACTAACAACAGTAACAGACGGCTGTTGTCCTGTAGTGCTGTGATTTTGATTAGAAGCTTGTGGTGCTCCTCCTACAGCAATAGTAACAGGAACTGCAGACTGGGGAACAGAGCTCTGTATTACTGTGGCCTTCACTACTTCACAAGATATTGGACCTTTATTCTGTATAACAGTCACTGGCGCATTTTGTTGCTGCTGTGTATGAATAGAAGGATTTTGTGGAATTCTAGAAACAGTCTGTGCCACAGTATGAACACCTTGAATTGGAAAAGACATTTGTGTTGCTGTCAAAGTTGAAGACTGGTTAATAGGGGTCCTCTGATAGTGATTTCCTACGCTTGGTAGCCCATGCGGGATTCCTGTTGAAATAAACACAGTAAAAGTTTGGGAATAAAAATTATTTCAAAACACATTAACGTAACAGATCTTTAAAAATCCAAGGCTTGAATTTGTAATTCTATATGAAGCCGTTTCTTCTCAGCTATACTGCATCTGAATTCATGATGCAGGAACAATGGCTCGTCTGCTGACTGACAAGTTTCTGGGTCACACATCAAATACTAGAATGGTATGCAAGTACATACTGCAATACTATTCCTAACATTATTGAATAAAATCAAGCAAAACACGTGGCCCTGGCTTCCAACACTTTCAAAACATTTTCAAAAACTTTTGTCTTTTATTGTCATTTCACAATCAATGCAAAATAGATTATATTTAATTAATTTAAAAACCTGCTGGCGAAGGAGACGAAGACACATCAGGAATTGAATCAACCCGGACAACTGGGGTAGACGAAGCTGGTTGCTGCTGATAGTACATCTGAATGGGAAGTGGTATAGCTCTCCTTTTCACTCCTACCACATGTATATGTGCTTGACCATTGTTACTTGGATCTTCTACTCTCTTCACTGTATGATTTGGAAAGACAGTTCTGCCAAATACAACATAAATTTATGTTAATAAACACAGTAACTCAACTGTCTTACAATGTTTTTGTTTTAACTAACTGTTCTTGTGTGCAGAGCAACTGCACTAACACCTGCATCTTTGCAATACAGCAGGATTCTCCAATAGCATCTGAGTATTCATCACATAGGACTAGCAGGTCCACCAGATGGTTGGCCAAGATCTCATACAAACTAAGTAAAAACTACAATACCTCCAAAAAATATTTTGGAAAGAATTAGAAGGACTATAAGCAGAGAAGAAACCCTATCAAAGATCCTGAAATAGAATTAAATAAAATTAAACAGACTCTAAACATTTGTTTCAATTAAAATTCCAAAACTGGATGTCTTTAAAACTCAGTAGATCTTTTATCAAAGAAATCTAAAGCTACGGGTTAATACTGTGCATGTGCAAGTGCTTCTTTATGGTTGCATGAATTTTTGTCTTACCGCAGACATTTATAAAATCCAGTTGATGTTAGGATTCCACCTCGAGCTAATTTACTGCAGGTAGAGAGGTATTCAGAATACATTTCTGCTCGAGAGACTGAGCAATCAAGATTCACCTCAAAATGTGCATTCAGCCTGAGGATGAAAAAAACCAAACTATGAAGCAAAATAGAGAGTATTTTTAACAACACTTTTAAAACACTTCTGACTGTATCACAATGACTTTTGAAGCCTGATAACAACATGGAAAATAGCATTTTAGTATATTGTCTTGTCAAATGTCTGTTCCACATTTTCTCCTTCTCCCTCCTTACAATTCAACACACAGGACCTCTAACACAGGCAGTCAGTTTTACATGCAACTCTTATTTACATATGTAATATGCAAAGGAGTGTCTATATATGCCTTTTTTATTCTATATTCAGAAACAAAACCAAAAAAGAATGCCTTGTTTGGTGACATCCCCTCCCCACAGCTCTGTTCTTATTTCTTAATGATTCTACTTTAGCAAAAGATGGACTGAATGCTAGATAATCCTTCATCAGAAATTTCTAGCAGAAGTTAACATTTGTATCAAAACCAAGATTCTGTTAACTGATCTGCTTATGGAGTCTTACATTAAAATACAAGTAAAGCCAGGGCTAGGAATAACATTCTCAACCCTGTCATTCTTATAGAGGTGAGAAGGCAGGAGAAAAGGGACTGGGATTCTAAGAGAGGATGCACACACACACACACACACTCCCACTCCTGGAGTCCCACACTACAGAGACATCAATAAAATCCTTGACCAACCTGTTTTGCCTAACATGCAATTTCCAGGGAGAGAAAGTATTTGTATCTCCTACAGAGTCTCCACAAGCACACAGATCATCCAACCCCCAACAAGGAAGCTGACAGAAAATGTTTCTTTCTCTCACAGTTTAATTTTATTTCTTTCAGATCCATTATTCCAACCCAGAAACATGGGAACAATTCATCCCCAGCAGCAAATGGAGATAAGTAACAACGCTCACACAATGCTCAAATACCAGTACCAGCATATTGGCTCAGACACATTAAAAATATTTTTTAAATTGTCATCGTTTCCTGGTGCTAACACTTTGGAAAACTACATTGCATTCTCCTTTGTAGAGTCCTACACTCCCAATATAAGTAGATGCTTTAAAAGAGAAAAAACAAATTATTATATTCTTTAAATTGTGTTCTCTCATAACCCGTAAAGAGTAAGTATAATGCCATTTCTCTTGCAGTTGAGTTACAATTTTATTATTACAAAAATTGAGATCACACTGTATAACAGAAAGTGTAGGGATTAATTAAATTTGGCATATCAGACAACTGACTGCTCAGTTGGGTATGTCATATTAGGCTGACACACTATCACTGGTACCAGCAAACTGAAGATATTCAGGACTTATAATGGTGAAATGGGATCTGCGATTAGCACTTTACTGTCACATGCACTTACCTTACAAGGACTCCTACTCAGGCTAAGCTGGCTAATAATATATCCAGGAAGGTCTGTTTAAATACCTTGTCTTTCTGCTGCTTCCAAGTAGCAAGCTTTTCTAAATTCTACTGCTACAATTCACTCATTTTCCCACTTCTCTCAATAGGAAGCAATGACTAAAACATACCATGAAAATTTACATCAATGTAAGACACTCCACATTAGCATTGATGAAAATGCTTGGAAGAGGCTACTACTCTACTCTCAATTTGACTTTTTTTTTTTTGGCAGCACAGTTAGTATTTAAGGAGACTTTTCAGGACTAGATGTTAATTATTATTTTTCACTAGTTCATACCTACCTAAGACTAATCAGAAGAAAATCAACCACAAAATAATAGCATTCAACACTGACAGCTGCAGAAGCACACAGAATCAGAAACTATGCGGACCCTGATATAATGCTCTATAGTTTGCTTCAGTATTTTCTGTCATTTGATGGTATCACACAGTTGCAGCATGGTACCTACACATACGTATTTTACAACTTTACTATTGAAAGCTAGATGTCTAGTGCTCTCTATAGTCAAGAGAGAGAAGGCAGCACCAGAAGGTAACTCATAATCTCATCAGAAACTAGGCGGGTGAAGGCAATTCATTTTACTATTCGGAGAATCTCCCATTCCATTATTTAAAAAGGCAGCCTAGAAAACTAGTTTTGGCTAGAGACCAACTTGCAGATCGCTAAATTGAGCTGCTGTGATTCCAACTCCAGGTATCCCTGTTTAAATGTCTAAATGCGAAATTTGTCAGTCTTTCAGCAGTGCACATTAATAATACTTTGCAGTGTGCAAACAGAAGCATGTGAACAACAATCAGTTGACCAACAAGAATCTGCAATGTTTTCCCCATACAATTGAAGCTTTGCTGGAAGTAAAACTAAATCATAACCTAAAGCACTAAGCTTTGACAAATTCTACCCACTTTATCTTGAAGGCCCTCGTCTGATCAGTAAGACAACAGATGAACATATGAGTTGTGAAGCAGCGGAAGTGGAAGGGTCCATCAAGAATCCATTAACACAAATATTTAGAATGTGAGTAGATTTACATAAGTCAAATAGTTCAGACAGGTCACCCTCAGTGCACATGAGAACTGGCGGAATAGTTTTTCCCTGAATATCTGACAATGGCAATATTAGTTGAAAGCAATAGTATTTGGATGGAAAAAGCTTTGATCTTCCTTAACTTGCTTGAGGTTGACAACGACCACATGAGAGTTTTGCGGGGCCTAGCTTCATAATTTGGCAATAACTTTTATATTGGTGCAGTAATATAGTAACACATTACCAGATGAAAACACTCATGAAACAGATAATGCTGCTTGACAATTTAAAAAATAAACAAAATCAAGATCAGAGTTAAAAATCAAATTAAACTCTATTCTAAGAGAGAAAAGTATCAACTGTTGAAAAGTGCATATTCTGGTTGAGTTTTTCTTTCATACTTCTTCAAAGCAATGACAGAATGGTTTTGCTTTATACTTTTCAGAAAAATGAGTCTGACTGTAAATAGAAACAAGCTAGAAAATTTTGTGACACATGAATAGAGGCATTTTTATTTGTTCTTTAATAAAGTATTTGAATAGAACTATACACTTACCACTGACATGCAAATTTCTCACTGTCTATTTCTACTATTCCGGGTGGTGGAGCAACATGTGGTGCTGTCCTAGAGGCTGTGGAAAATGAAGGGAACAAAAAAACACTTGCTGAAATGATTTTTGTTCTCCGGAATGAAGCACTTCAACTCCATGACTGTTACAGTTTCTCCTGTGTTTGTAAGCAAAGATGTATCCAGCTAAGGCAAGTCACAATGGTGCACTGAGCAGACTACAGATTTGCACCACAATTTACAGAAGTGAAGCAGGGCGTGACAAGGCCAGAGCCACCACTGAAGTGCAAATGATGATGTAAGCACTTAGTGAACAACAGCTTCCAGATTCACAATCGTGATCCATGATCTCAGTACGGAGTAATGAGTACGAGTGGCACAATACTGCACCAGAACAGGCACAAATACACAGCAACTATTTTTCCAGTTCCTAAGTGGAAGCAAATATAATGTAAAGAATTTTGTTGCGATGTCACATTGGCTCCTTCCATTCACTCTTGCTCATTCCCTTAGTCACATTCTTTTCCAGTCACTTTCACTGTGGTATCTGCTCCCATTCCAGAAACAGTACACTTAACAACACACAAGCCAGTGTCTGTCGTAATGGTTCTTTCTCCATTTTTTCCCCAGAATGAATAGCTGTGTTCCATCTTGTGTGCACTTGTGGTATACTGCTATGTGCTTTTATTAGTAAAGACAGAACAAGGTACACATGCTATTCCCCTGATCAATAATAGTTAGCTGTGCATCAACTTCCATAGGACCAGTTTTTAATCCCAAAATAATTAAAATTTAATTTACAGTTAAGGAAACACTTTTCAAGCTTTAAACAACAGCTAACATTTCATTCACATCACAATAAGCTGTTTAGCAGCTGCAACAGAGGCACGATACTGTGTGTCTCTCATCTCTATATCAATTCTATCAAATACTATATGTTACTGCCCTATAATATTCTGTGTAAAACACAACATAAAATGGAACTCTCATTTTCTACAAATTGTGGGAACAATCTAGGATGGATACTTTTTCTTTCCACTGCACAAGTGAAAATAAGGAGTGTACATAACTTCCAGTAAATTTTCAGATTAGCAACTGAAAAGTATTAAAACTGTTTTAAAGCTTGTTTCACAACAGTTTTGACTAACAGTTTTATATTTGCTTTGTAAACAAGTGTCTGAAAAACATGTTGTATGTTATGCATAATGCTATACTTATTTATGTAAATTAATCCGAAACCCGCAGAAGACAAAAGTCAGACATGCCACAAAAAATTTCGTAGAAGAATATGTTCTCTTGCAGTGATACTAACCTGGGACACCTGTTGCATGGGCCTGTGAAGAACCATGATCCATTACTTGGGGTCTGACATCAGGTACTCCTTGCTGGCTAACGCACTGATGTTCAATGAGTTTTACAGCAGTAAGTGCATCAGGTCCAAACATCTGGATGTCCATAGAAACCAGACATACTAATGTATCTAAAGTATTAAATGTAAAACCAACAATGACATTAGGACAAGACAAATGAGCTGCTGGGACATATTGATTTGTTTTAAAATTGCCATGTGTTGAAACAAAACAAGTTTCTGCAGATTTTTACTTCCCCTCCCCCCCCCCTTCATGGCATTAAAAAAAAAAAAAAACAAACAAACTTCAGAAGTTTTAGCTTCCCTAGTTATTAGCATTATCAGTTTCTTGAGGACACAAAGAATAAATCGTAGTAAAACTTCCTATTCTAATATCCACCCCTAAGCTACACACACAAGCAAGCCACATTTTTAACCACTGAACATGATATATTCTTAAGTCTTTTTTCCTACATAAGTGAGAGTAATAGAATTTGCTTCTCCCTTACCTATGCTCTTCTCTACTTTAGCAATCTTTGAGCAGGCCACTTCTCCCATTTCTGTGAGCATATACAGCACCTCAAGTGCTGAGATTACAAGCAGCACATCTGGTAGTGTGAGATGACATATGATCTCTTTATAGGATTCTTGATCCACATATTCACAAATTAAGACACCATTATCTTCAGCCTTACAAAGATTTGCCAAGATTTCCATGCCTGAAGAACAAAGAAAAAAGTTTTAAACAGCAATAATTACAATGTTAATACAACAACAAGAATAGCTAGAGATCTTACCTCTCATTTTTAAAAATCTATCCCTTGACATGAGGCATTTTGTAACAGTGTGAAACATTAGATGAGTAGTTTTGAAATCAACAGGATCCAAAAGAAGCTGATGAGAAAGAAAAACAAAAACTATGATTAACATTATCCATACACTGCTAATGGCTCAAATCCTTAAATTTGCATATCAAAATATAAGATTCAAAAGTGTTTAAATGCAGAACATATAAATGACATTTGTGTTCACAAAAACAGAACCCTATGAACTTTTCATTGTAGCTAGCATTTTGAGCCCCCCCCAATTCTGCTCTGAAGCAGCAGTGTAATTTACGCTTTCCAGTGCTCAGAATAAGGAAAACAACTTTATTCCCAGGCAGCCAACAGTATACACAAACATATTTTAATATCCAGCAAAACCCAGAACTTGAGTAACAACAAACATTCCTTCCCAAACACTATCACAATCATTCATCCTGTTTCTATCTACTTCTGCTTCTCAGAGCTCTCAGACACTGTAATATGTAGCATTCTCTCTTATTCAAAAGAAGCTGGATACATGATAAATGAAAATGCCATCTTCTTTTCGATATTCGGAAGTAGACCAAAACAGTAGACTGATACCAAGCCTCATTCTCTGATACTACCCACTTTACTTAAATTTATATATATTTTAAAATGTAAGGAATATCTGAACATATCTACCTATAAAATCTGTATAATTTATCTGCACAGTGATATGACATACTGAAATAGTGTATTTATTACATTCAAACCTCTCTGAAAACAAAAGGATGCCTCATGTGACTCAGGTGCTATACCCAGTGGCATATAACTAGCTTACTGGTGCCCACTACATACAGCACAAAACTCTCTACCACCCCTTTCTCAAATGTACTATTTTGAAGTTATGACTAAAGGTTATAAAGTGAAGAAGCTAGTGTCCAGTCTGCAGAATTTAATTATATTCCTTTCTTCTCTCTGGGAAACTAAACTGAAAATTATGCACTATGAATATCTTGTATCTCCCTATACAATCAGTTTTCTTCATGTGATTCTATTTTAGCAAACTGACAACACGCAGTCTGTATTTTTGTTTTGGCTCTGAATACTTGTTTTCAAATTGCTATTTACAAATTCAGAGAATAATTTATTTCCTGCTTCATCCAATGATTAAGGAAGAAAGTAATTCATTTAATTAACACCGAAGTAATGCTTTTACCAAATTATATTTTAATTGTTCTGTTTTGAAGCACATTACCTCTGCTGCAATATTTCCCAGTGTGTCAAGCCCCAACTGCCGCAGAGAAATAAAGTGACTATGAGCAGAGAGTAGCAGGAACCGAAGACAAGTACGATTAGCTGCCAAAAGTTTAACATTTCCCTCTTCAAAAGAAAGATTACGTAAAATCACTGCGATCTGAAGTACCCGCTGCCCTTCAATATCATTAATGCCCAATTTGCGAGGTGGATGAAATAAGGATTCCCAAATCCATTCTTCCGATGGAATATCTACAAAGTAAACAAAAAAAATTTTAGTCTTTCCTTTACTGTATTTACCAACATGTATGTATCAAGATTAGTCAAGATGTCTCACCTTGAGATTTGCTTCTGTCAGAAATTAGATCACGAACTTCAATATCCTCAACAATATCCTTCCAAAACTGAAGAAAGAATTAAAAATACACTTAATTTCTAGGGGATGATATTTCTTTTAATATTATTTCTATTACATTAAAATACTGAAAAAATATGAAAAGGATTGTTCTTTTAAAATTTCCTAATACCTTGATTCATGTAATGGTAGCCACATTTTTCACTCATGGGATGATATGCAAGATATTCAGTACTTTACATTAAGAAACTTCTCCCTGAGAGCACTCAAAGTATGCATTCATTCATGATCAACGAACGCTACCACAGAAGTACTTTCCTGAAGCACATACTGAAACTATATGGACAGTTTTCCACAAAAAATTAGAAATACGGCAATTTAAAGGGAAAAAAGTACAGTTCATCCTCCTTCACCTTACAGTGAACTCCTAAAGCAAAAAATGGTGACTCCTCTCAGTTTCAGTAGATCTTAGACTCCTGCTAGAAGTCCAACTGTCAGATTTCTATCTGGAGAGACTTTTTAAAGCTTCTGCTATGTTTTTCAACATCATCATAAATCAATGAAAAGCAAGAAGCATCAACCACCATCACCAAAAACCTTTATAAATATAAGCAAAAATGGAGTGCTTCAGCACACTGAAATTCAAATTACTTTACAAATATACAGCCTGATCTGTAAATGGTTGTCATGTCACTAGTCCTGTTGAAATTCAAGAATTAATCAAGGGATTAAGGTTTGCAAACTAATAAAAATACACAGTGACATATATTGATTTACAAGTATGTAACGATATATACATTCTAATGTGTATATTACAACAAAAATATAAACATTCCTTTGACTAATAAAAATTCATACATTCTTTTGACTCACTAATGAAATACAGCTCCTCTTTTGGCTATGATCACAGAATAAAACCACAAATAAATCTGAATAAAGGGAAGGATGGGAAGTACAACCAGCTGAACAGCAGGAGAAATTTTGCTATGCAAATGTAATTACTAAATTACAGCATTCATAACAAGCTTGACACTACTATTTTCTTGGAAAATACAATACTACAGATTTTCTAAATTGGAAGGAAAATAATTTTATTTTCCACTGCAATGCTGCTAAATGACATCCAAGTGCTGTTTCGTAAAAAGGATTACTTGCACAGAATGTATTATTACCACATTTTAGCAAAGACAGCAACAGCCAGAAAAACGTCTAACTTCCTACTGTTTGTGACAAACAGATTTTTCTAATTAATACTGAGGCTATCATCAAAAGCCACAGAAGACCAAGGCATGCAGGTAAAATTTGCAGAATGTACTTCATTTTGAGCTGCCTTTACTTTTAAGAGGAGACTATTCAAGGAAGAGGCTTCAGTCATTATTTTAAAAAGCACACAAATATATTGTCTGGAAATGTACCTGTCAGTACACACTTTCCTTTAGGATGTTTCCTTTTGGAAAAGCAATGAACACACTAAGCCTTCACATTTCACTGCTACTTAAAAAGAAAAACCTCAGAGGCTTTTAAAGATTAATTGTTTAATCAGTTAATGATTTTTAAAAGCGAATATTGAACAGAGATGCTTAAAGTATCCAACTTCAACCTGAATCTCTTTGGAAGAACAATACAGTGTTAAAACTGCTGGCACATGATAAATGTTAAAACAGCATCATCACATTTTGCTAGCTGAATCCTTCAATAATCCACTTTTCACCACTTAATACTTAGGTGCATAGTCCAAAATGATACATTTAAAAACCTCTGGCAATATTAAGTCATAAAGGAGCTAATTTTTCTATCTGGAAGGCAGATCATCCTGGACATGTTCTCAAAGGGATGTAAAATGAGGTTTTAAGTTTTTTGCAGATGAAGACACTACAGACACTGCTAAAGATAAAGCCTCAAAGAGCTATGGCTAAAGAAGGAGACAGGAATACCATGTTGGAAAACTGTACATCTCACCTAAAACTTGCAGAATAAACAGATCCATGCTAGTTGCTTGAACAACTGAGAAAGTCTCCCCTTCCTAAAGAAGCAGTCTGTCAATCAATGCTAGTTGTCAACTCAGATGAGATTATCTTTTTCAGAAAAGATCAGAACATGGCTTCATTCTGTAAGTTGAAGTGAGAGATACACCAAGGCACCAAATAAAGTTTACTTACACATAACTGTTACTCCTCAAATTGTTTTAATTATACACTCATGCTGTGAGCATAAGATGCTAACACTCCAACTACAGAATTTTTGCCTCAGGATTACCTAGAGCATACGCACAAGCACTGTTACCTATTTGAAGCACACTAGAGTAGCATGTATCCCCACAGCCTCAGTTCCTCTAAGTCCTAGAGATCTGGAAAGGCTCTTAAAGCTCTAAGGAAGAGAATCTGCAGGATAGGACATAATATGCAGACAATACACTTCAAAAAGAACAATTAAAAAACCCCATATTTTTTCCTCTCTTGTGTGCTTATTTCTACATGCAGAAGCATTGTGGGTGATAATGTTCACCAAGAACACTGCTTTACCTGCAGAAGTGTCCCAGAGTGTTTTGCTTGCTCAAAACTGTAGGTTTGCATTCCCAAAGCCAGCATCTGTCATGGATGTTTCAGCAACCAAGAAATGCCTACTGCAGTAGCAAACCAGGCTTCCTGTGAGCACTTTGCAGATTTTAAGATTTCAAACATTCTGCAAAAGCTCCAGCAGTATCACCAAAGAACTCAGAAATCTTAATCCTACAGCCTCCATTCAACAAGACAGTAACTTAAACAACTTATCAGTAAGTAATGTGTTCAGAAATCCAAGCAGCTAAGACACAAACTATTATATGTGGTGTTTAATTTATTTATTTTAGAGATGGGCTGCTAACTATAGAGGGGTCAGGATTTCCCAGGATTTTAGCTGTTGAGAAGCATGTTACAACAATGAATGTACAGATGGAAGCCTGATATATCACTCTACTGAGCCCCAAACACCTGAAAACTTTACCATAGATAGTCAAGGCGAGTTCCTAACCAAGGAAAGAGGCATCTGTCTCTAGTTTAGATGGTAAAACAACTTTCCATTTGATTCCAAGCAGCTGTCTTCTAGCAGGCACCATTACATAGGAGAGTTGACTATCTTCTTCAGAAAAGTTACTGTTCTGTTCAGGGAACAACAAACAGCTTGAAGCAATACTCTTACACACTGCATGTACAGTCATGTAAAGAATTAAAGTGCAGTCAGCCTAGCCTATGACAATCAAAGTCTCAATCAAATTATCAGGCATAATATCAAGTTGTCCAAACATTTAAAAAACCCCTGGGTTTGTTGAGAGATGCTACGACAAAGAGATTTCTGCGGACCCCCTATAAACAATAATTTAGAGACAATAGTGAATATGAGTTCTGCGTCTTTCACTCAGACAGAGGACTTCAAGAAACCCAAAGCAGATTCCAGGACACTTAAGACCTCTTTAGAAAGAAAGAATGAACAAAAGAAAATAAGCCCTTGGTAAGACTTTCAGGAAGGTAAATTATACTTTTCATTCCTTAACTGGAATGATGAAGCTTGTTAATTACAAACCCCTTACAACACAGTAGGGAAAAAACACCAAGAAAAAAAAAAATAATTACGCCTTGTTCTGAAAGTTATTCTCTGTGATTCTGGTGAAATACAGATGTTTTCATGTCTCAGACAAATCTTCACACTGGAATCACATGTCCTGCCAGTAAACGACAAAAACCCCACCCAGTTCTTCGAAAACACTAGGATTACCTACAGTGATCTCCATCTTGTACTTCTGAATAAAGGTGTTCAGACACCTTTTCTTTACAAGGAAAGAGTTGGTCTGAATCACCTTCTTTTTTTGCATTTAAGCAGACAGGTTTCATTGCTCTCAGCCCACTCAACATTTGTTTCCTGCCTAAGCAAGAAAGATCCCTGAAAAGGATAGGGGTGGGAAGAGAATGATGAAGTGGAAAATAGAATTAAATAACCTAGGTACAATGTTGGCAACCTATCTGTTACAAGAGAACAAGGTGAAATATGACAAAATTTTTGTTTGCCCAAAGGAAAGAAAAAAGTGGAAAAAGATGAGTTGTCAAGCTTTCTGGGTGGTCCTTTGAAAAACATATCACAGAGGCAAGAAAAAAATCAATTCAGCATCACAAGCAGTTATTTATTCCCTACTATAAACTATGGATAGCTGAAATCTGATACTACCTATCAGCAGAAATGAACAAGAATGAATGAAAAACTGAAGCTCTTTATCAACAGTTATTCCTAATACATATATTTTAGATGATGTAACATACTGCTAATAGGACCATAAAGCTAAAACTTGGAAGCAAACAAACAATGATTGGCTACGTGACATCCAGATTCTAAGAGATAATGGACAAAGGTAGAGAACTTGATTCACATGCACAATCTGATTACTGTCAGTAGCCAAGTTTCTCTGGAAAAAGACGCACAAGATTATACACAATTCACTGGCAATCAGATTAACCAAATTACTGTCCATAAAAACAATGGACGTTTCAGTCCACAAATCATATAATGTAGCAATGATCATGACTACTTATTGTCCAAGAAAAACATGAGAGCAACTAGAGTCAAGTCAGTTTGACAGGTCACTGCGAGAGACAAGAAAGGTGACATCTGAAAAGTATTTCAGGCATTTAAACGCATAAGGATCTCTCTCTACTCACTATCTGAGAAAGATTCAAAGAAGAAATGCACAGTAAAGAAAACTACTATTAAACTTATATGAAGAAAGAGTTGGACAACAAAATAAGAACTTCACAAAAAAAAAAAAAAAGGAAACCAGGGAAGTAAAGCATTAAGCAAAGCAATAAAGCAAGCACCAAAACTGCATAAGCATGGATTTTGGGCCACTACAGCTAGAGGAGGCCCCAAGAAGTCCAAGAACATGAAATCCAAATGCTTAAATTGAAGTAAACAGAAATGAATGTTGCATCAAGAAATGTGATGCAATTATCCATATACTACATCCAATAGTAGGCAGCTGCTGGAGACATGAAAGAAATACCTGAAAAAACATAAATCTATCTGATGCTAATATAAACAAGTCACTTCTCAAAGACAAACTACACTCACAAGTGAACCTTGCTAATATGAGGAAATTCAAAGCGAAATGAAACAGTTAAAAATGGAAAAGCTTCCAGAGTAGATGAGAAAATATCTGAGCAAAATGTCATCAGAGCTTGGGGATGGGTATGACAAAACAAAACAAGACAAGACATGAGATGACTCGCTAAATGCCAGTTGTTTCAATCCTTAAGTAAGGTCATGCAGTCATTCCAACTAAACAGAGATTTAAGCTTACTGACAGCACCAGGAAAAATCGAGAGGGCAGAAAGCAACAAATTAACATAGCTATAAGGGATAACAGAAGGTTCAACTAAAATGGTATTAAAATTTTGACAATTAATGGAACAGATTCACTGACTAGTAGAGACATTTGATTCAGTTTAGAGGAAAGCACTGCAGAAAGTGAGAAAATATGCAGTGCTGCAGATAAGATAATGGAAATTACAAATTTTCTGAACAGTTTTTTTCTGGGGTGGTGGGGGGAGGTAACTGATTCCCTCAAAGACTAGTATAAAGAAACACGTTTTTCATCTTCACCTTCAACTGGAACAGTAGTGATGCTGGAGGACACAACTATAAATAGGCAAGCTCCTTTGCTCATGAATATGACATTACCAAACTGGTAGACTGTTCTGCAAAAATCATGATACCGCATATGTAATGTATAATGATTTTAAGTCAAAATTAGAGAACAGCAGAGTATAAAATCAAAGTATTGGTGCTGAAACAATTAACAAATTCTTTATGATAAATTAGTACAGAACTCAAGAGCTGACTGAATACCAACCAACCAACAGTTATTGAGTAGATATTTAAGGGTGGGAGAAATACTAATGGTGATGCTGTACCACTCAGTGTGCCAAGGTATAGTAGAATGAAGAGAAAAACAATAAAGAAAAAAATAGTCATTTTTATTTATTGAAAATTAATTTTAAAATACTACTATTATTAAGCGACTAAAATTTAAATCAAGCTTTTTTTAAGCAAACATTAAACACTTCCACAAAACATTTTAGTATAAATACATAATTCTAAAATTACCCCCAATGTAACTGAAATACAGAAACTAAATGGCCCTATAAAATCCAAAGTTCCAAGTTTATGTTCATATATTTCAACAGGCAGGAAAAGAAGCCTGGAAAAAAGTTAGTAAGAGTAGCTATACAGATGATGTGCCAAATATTCTGAACATATCTGATAGATCATTTGGTGTACTTGAAAAGGTATTTTCAGCTAACAAAGAGTAGTTCAATTTTTTTTTCTTTGCATAAAACTAGCATACCAATACTGAAACTGACATTCAGTTGCCAAGAATCCAAGTTTATGATTTCTCTATGAATCCTGAACTTAACCCTGAGAATAACTTTCAGAACAGCTTCAAGATTTCTGGTATTTCTCAGCCACTCCCACCCCCCTCAACCCCAAAACATGAAAGATCCACTATGGTCTGACGGTAACTTTTACAAACTCAACAAAATTTCTATCAATTCCTACTAGTTTAGAATTCACGTGTTCAAGAAATTGTTTTCCCCATTCTGCTTTCTATGAATCTCTAATGTTTGTGTCTTCATGCCATCACTATACTTTAATGCATAATTCTGCATTTTTCCTCTCCCACTTAAAAACTCTTTTCCATTTTCATCTTCACACAAACTTCTAATCTGCTACCGTTATAGTAGAGAAACCTTACAAAATCAACACACAAACAACTGGCAGCAAAATGAAAAAACCCAAACAAATAAAGAAGAATTTTAAAAAGATAATGTGAACAGTGAAAGGAGGGACACACATTCAATAGCCATTCTATTAATCTTAAAGCTGTAAAAGTAAATTTTAAAAAAACAGATACACAATCTCTACCCTGCCAATCAAATAGCTCTCTCCTATGTCATGAAGCTCCCGTAATGCTTCTCCCGATTTCTGTTTTGACACAGCCACAGCTGCAATACAAAATAAATTACTTCTAGTAGTAGGGTCAAACAAATGCTTGAAGTAAGATGTTCTGAAAAATCTGGATTCTTGGCATTAGAGATATTTTTAGATCTGGTGTTAGTTTCTGACATGTTTTCAGCAGTATTTCACTACAGAGTGCTACTATACATGCTGTAATGTTCAAAAATAGATCTTGGAGAGCATCCAAGTTTCTTATTAGTAAACCTTATTGCAGTTACAGTGGTTCTACTTAGCACTTCGTTAAAAACATTTATCAGAACCATCTGTCCTTATCTATCACAATTACTTAAGTTTATATAATTAATGAACATATAATATATTAGAATTCTGTGTAATTTTAAATGTTTACAGATCTAGACATGGTGCTTCTTGCTGCTCTACATCAGCAACAGTCTGTGACAGTTTAGGGTGAAGTCAACACAGAAGTGCTAAGTGCTTTGAAAAAAAATCAAACCAAAACACAACCTACAGTACTTCTGGACATATTTTTCAATGGAAAAAGGAAACAAATATTATGGAGCATTATTTTTTACACTTACCTTCAGCACATTTGAGCCACATTTTCAAGTTCATATACTACCAATATGAGAGCCTAACTTTTTTGTTCTTAACTTTACCTAGGAAATTTTGGTTAGGAAATCTATTCACTGATATTTCAGCAATACTTATTTAACCACACTGCTATGGTCCAACTTGTCCCAAAATTGAGTTACATAAAAATAAAACAAAAGACAAATGGAAAAAGCTCCTAATGAATATTACTCTATAATACTGGTAAGACATTTCAGTATACAAGACAATTAAGAAATGGAGCAGAAACCCAGCTATGAGCTCCTAAGTAACTCAGCAGCTTATCTCTCCACATTTTTACTTAACAAAAAGCACAAGGTATCAAAATATATTTCAATCCAGCTTTCTTCTATTTTAGCCACATGAATCATCACCTGAAATTCAATTTAAGGAATTGTGTATCATAGCGAATATGCTGAAATGTCAAGCCTCTTCCAGCTATAATATATTTCATGCTCTCATTCACCTCAAAATGCTCACCTAGAATAAAGAGGAAGCATTTATGCGAAGAAATTTTAGTTATATTTTTACTTCATTTCATTATTTGTACAGTAGATCGTGCCCTCTAGTGGAAAGATAAAAAGGCCTTGTGCAAAAATAGTTGTAACTGAAACAAACCTGCAACACTGCTAACTTATTTAAATTTGTCCTATGCTTCTTATGTTATGGACTTAGTTTTCATAATCCAAAATGTTTCTTTACTGATCATGGTACTTTTTTAAAAAAGCAGCAATGTTTTCTCTTGTTATATATGTTGGCCAGTTTTCCTTTTCTTCACACATACAAGCTTTCTTATAAAAACAAGGAACCTCTTTCTTTATTTCCCTACACCTGATTTTTCTTAATACATTTGTTCCTGCTTATCCAAACATTTTATGACAACTGTGATTTAGTGTCCTATTATATTTAAATCAAAGGAATAACGTTGATAGTAATTCTAAAGACATATGCTAGTATATCTTACAATTTTCTATCTTTTTAAAAGACTTGATACCCACCATATGCAGCTCAAAATTATTTTAATAATTTTTAAATTACCTTAACAAAATCTCTATCAGTTTTCTCCTTCCATTCTTCTCCAAATACAGCAGAAAATGATCCTAAAGCTTTAAGCATAAAAAGCAGAATTTAGTAAAATTTTAAAAATTAACATGTTTGACTTTTTACTAATCCATGAACTAAATAAAGATTCAACAACACTACAGACTCTTCCAGTGTTTCCTTTTAATTAAAAAAAAAATCCTGCATAAACCAGCTGAAATTTCTATAGTTGTTTACTTAACTGCTACTGAATTTTTGCAGTTTAAATTGAGAATAAGTAGTCCATAAAAGAACAGACTAGTTTGTGAACCTTCTAAAAAACACATGGGAAACTTCTCCATAGCTCTTTTCCAGGAGTCAAGATGACTGCTCAATTTTCAACCTCACATCAACAACTGCTTTCCACGTGCACTCTGTAAGCTGTATACACCACTTCAGTAATTAAACAAATTCCCACTAATGTTTTCTAAAAAACGTAACAGTAGCAGTGAGATTTTGACAGCATTCAACTGAAAGTCAATATTTAACCCAGGAGCATAAGGGGTGTTCTCAGGTGTTTGGTGGAGCCACTACCACACATTTTCTAATCATTGCTCCTTGAAAGCGGCAAAGACTCAATTTGACTCAAGGACTGAGTCAATACAAAAATATAAACTTTGTCTTGCAATAGTTCTCTAATAAACTAATGGCACATTTAAGTTACACTTAAACATTTTGGTTTATAACTTTTTATTGTTTTGAGCAAAATGCTACAAATCTCTATTCCAAGACCATATCACCTTTCAACTCATAGAATCCAAACCAAGGCTTATGCAGCACTCCAAATAGAAGATACTATACACCCCCAAACCCCTGGGGCTGCTCTATCACCTGCAATATAATATAACTGTCATCTCAAACTTTATTGGGGGGGGGGGGGGGGGGGGGAAGCTGAAGACGTATTTTTCTTGTTACCTAGAAACTCTGCACTATAAAAACTAACAATGATAAAACCTTAATTAGACAAGCCAAATCTAAAACCCACATTAATCAGCTATCATTTATTTCCACCTGAAATTCTCATGACAGTATTTTCATACTACCTGAATTTGCTAATTACAGATTTCATTTAATCACCACCTCTGACAGATTTACCTTCATTATTTATAATATAAAAGCATATAAGTATTTTAAATCTAAGTTTTATCCTTCAAAAATAAGTAAACACACACCCCCTTTCCTTCCCCAATTTGTTCCAATTAGTCCTCCTAATGCTCCTAGGACAACCCCTGGATTTATCCAGAAGATGTTATCAGATAAGCAAAAAAAAGGAAGTTTTCCCCAGGGAATGGAAAGAGCAGATCCACAGTATCCTCTCAGCTTTACCTCAAATATTTTTCAACATAACAAATACTAGTACAGACCAGCTATGGAACAAGCCTGTTCTCAGAGCCAAAGTTAAGAACTCGAAAAAACACTGTCTATCTTTGTAACATTCCCCCCACCCCCAATCACGAAATAGCAACACAAAACTTGATTAAATTATTTGTAAATTCCTAAGTCCATAGAAGTTTCATCAAAAGAACAGGGGAGCAATGGTGAACTCAAAAATCTAGAGAGCAAGCATCCTGGAATCATTAACATGAAGGACTAAGTTTCACTTTAGCTTCAAGTATTTTTCTTTGTAAATTGTTGTGACTGGGCTAGATGCAGACACTAAATGCCCAAGATCTAACTAAATCTGAAGGGCATGGGTACAAATCCAAAAACTAAGAGACACACGGGAGAACACTAATGCACTATCGGGGGGCCAAGAGGGAAGCTACAAATCATTATGTAGAATTGCATGATCAAAAAAGCCTTACCAAACAGTATACAATGTCTAACACTGATTCTTCCCCACATTTTTAAAGCAGAATCTCTGACATACCATACAAAGTAGATTTATACTCCAACAGATATGATCATCTCTACCAGCAGACTTAAATATACTTAGCTGAAAAAGCTCATTTGAGCAATTTCTTATAGGGGTAATTTCTGAAATTCAGTATTTAAAAAAAAAAAAAAAAATCAGTACATAAAACCAGTAAATACTTGCTTCTCACCACCACCAGACAGGAGCTATGCTGTTATGATTTTAGAATGGTTTGGGTTAACTTGGGTTTCTTTTTTCCCCCCTCTCCGTGACAGAAAGACAAACAAGCAATTAACAAGAAACAATTTGGCATGGAGGTGACACTGAACAGCCAGAATTTATTTCACATACTGAAGTATTCTGATGGAACAGACTGTCTCTTAAAATTTATGTGCTAACACATTAAGTAATTCTGAAACTCAGATTAAGATTTTTATCCCCTGAGTTTTGTACTCCGCATTTCAATACGGTTGAATGTGCAGTGACGTATCAGGATAAAAATCTTAGTGGGTCATTGTTTTCAGACTGCCCTTTTTTAATTTTTAAATTTGTGAATGCTACTAGTAAAGAATTATAAAAAGTCAGCGTGGTCCTGCAAATTCAGAAGAAAGCTGGTGGAAATCCAATGCTGTAAATCTGAGCATCTTGAACAATTAAACTCTATCACTGAAAAACTAATTCTTACATTTCACTAAACTATTAAATAACACTGTTTTAAATTACCTAACTTAAAAGGTACTTGGTAAGGTCTGACAAACTGTGGATAAGTTTAAAAAAAAATAGATATAAGTATATTACAGTGCCATAAATGATAAACATTTTAATTATCAGATGTTGTTAAAGATGCTACAACAGGTATTGACACTTTTAGTTGCAACAATGTTGTTATATACTTACTGTCATCAAACACCCCAGCATTTGCAAGCAGTAATGTGATGATTTTAGGGTCCTTTTCAAGCTGCATAACATGCTTGCTTTCATTTGAAAGAAGAGTACATACATTAATTGCAAAGTCCACTTCATTTGGGAGTCCAGATAACAGTGAAAGCACCAATTTATTATAGTCATTTGGTGAGTTTAAGTCCATAGACAGCCCATAGCTTTGACGAAGGTAATCTAAATAAGAAAACAAACAGACCAACCACATTTTCACAGCTAAACTAATAAATACTCATGATACGTTTAACAATATTATTATGAATGATAAGCAGTTTTTAAAAGTTTATTAATAAGGTATTGTGGGGTTTAACAGGTTTTTACGGTATTCATTTTTTTTTTCCATTCGTCTTCGGCCAAAATGCTGAACACATTCTACTTAGCTGTGTACACCTTTCTAGTTAGATATTATTTCCTTCATCATCTCCAGAAGGCAATACTGCAGTATCTTCTCCCAAAGAAAAGATTTGAAAATGCAAATTTTAATTAAAACAAATTGTAATACAATTTGGAGTTACTTTCTACACAACAAATTACACATCCATTCCACACAGTCCACCAGCTTCTGATTTGTTTATTGGTTCAAGGTTGATACTTTGGTCTCTAAATTACAATGGTGTTGATTCTGGCTCCTTAAAAATGTGCTTTATTCCTCAGATTTTAAAGCTTAATTAATCATATGATCAATTAAGGTATTTGGCTCTGTAGACAAATGACTGATGTGACAGAAGCACAATTTGCAAATTTTCAAGATACATTTTTTTCAAGACAAGGAACTATTTAGCCCTGCCGATCAAAAAGAGAAACATTTGTAAAGAAGAGAAATAGCTTATGGATTTTCATATTTATTTTGTTTTGGTTCACAGTGGAAAGGTTTTTGAGTGTATTAAATTGATAATTTGAGTGACCTACAGACTTGATGGTTTTAACAATATTGTAAATTTATCTACACACTATTTCTGTAGTCTTTCAAAATATATATGGAAAAAATAGCACTTTCTTCCTCAAAAATTTACCTGACACACTGTGTTGCTGGTAGTTATAGGAAGTTGGAATTGCACCAATAGGAAGTTGTGGCTTTGGATTGCCTGGTTGTACCTCATCATCCTCCTCCCCAAAGTGATGGACTTTTTCATACTTTTCTAGATAACTGGAATGAAAAAAAAAAAAAACACAACAAAGGTTTTGAATATATATAGCACAACTAAATCCTTCATCCCCCAAGAGCTGAACTGCCAAAGGAAACAAACTGCACAAACATGTAGATTTACTGAAAACAATAGTCAAAGTGGTATAAAACATAAAATGTGAGTCAGACCGACAATAGGTGATACAGAAAATGTACATATGTGGAATTGTGGATTTAAATAGTAAATTTCCTCATATTTCTCAACAACAATCCCTAGCTAAATTGCAACCCATTAAGACCTCTTGTGACTAAATCCATTTTTCCCAAATCAGCTTTTGCTTTTGTTACCCAAGATAAATCTGCAGGTGGAAGCATCATAAAATTACCCTGTGCAGGTTACCAACACACATACTAAGGTAAAGTCCAGAAAAATACTTCTTTCTTTTTGCCTGACCTACAGAGAAACACACCAAGTTCTAGCAACTACACAAGAGTAAGAGAATTCAGGGATACCGAGGGCAACAGTTCAGGATCACAAGTTCTGAGCCATGGCTGTGGCTGATGGACTATTGGAAATCCTTTAGAATCCCTTAAGAAAAAAAAATGCTGATATACTCTACACAGAATGGACTGCAAGCACAGAAGTTATCTATACCAAAAGTAAATAATCACCTTGGTAAATTAATTATCTCAATTAACAGTTAATTTAGCATTAAAAACTAACTTTCAGAACTTTCTACAGTCCAATATATGAAGTCAACTTAAAAGTCCCACTGTAGCCTTAACTTCAGTGATACATAGTTGCAAAACTCTTCACCAAATTATGTCAAGATCACAAAGCTGCCTGAATTTACAAACTTCCATTGAGCTGAAAACTGACAATATCAAGTCAACTAAATCATAAGAATATTGTATAATCAGGAAGTCATTTAAAACATTTATCTTCCTCTTCGTATATGCTAAAAATATCTAATATATGAGAAAAAAACCAAGCTTTTAGTATCATTTTTGTCAGTAGACACTGAATTCATTAACTCATGGTGAATCAGAAAGATTTTAAAAAAACTTGTATTCTCACTGACCTCTGGGGAACATTTCACATGCATTCAATTAGTACTTATTTAATGAAGTGAGATATCAGTGACATAACTATACCTTTAAAATGTTACCAAATACATTTTTGTTAAGAAAATGCAACATTCCAGAAGAAAGGAAAAAATTTCAGAGTTAATAGGGCATATCATGGTGTACTGTATCACATGCAACTATGATTCATATCTGACTAGTGTTCAGGACATTCAAAGTACTATATTAGTTAAAGTTAGGTGAACCATTGCTGTAGCGCCCTCCTTACTACATAGACTTCAGCGAGTTAAGGAGTCAGCAAAAATCCTCCCTGTACTATAGTTTGCTTTTACGGTTTTTAACAGACTAAAAATTACATTTAAATATGGTTGTTTTTATCTTTAAACTAAAAATCCTCATTTATGTGAATTACATTCCAATTTAAAATCTGCAAAAAAGTAAAATCCTATAAAATTATTTATAACTTTTTAGAACTCATAGCTCACCACTCTCCTACCCACAGGTTTTAAAACCTAAATTCTAATTTTTCTCTTCCACCACACTTTCCTTACCCTTTTATCCCACTTCTTTCCTTTACCTTACATCTTATATTCAAAGATTAGAACTAAATACAATCCATAGCTTCTGTATGGCAAAAAGTGATTCTCAGTACATGAGCAAGACACTACTCCAAAGGGGAAAAACAGAAATAAAATACCCCACCGTCCCCTCTAAAGAATTCATTTTTTGCTACATTGCTACATTTAGATTTTACATTTTAGATTTGTTAACATTGCTACATTTACTACAAAGTGGTCTTTTAGAGAGCCTGACCTAAGTATTTACATAACTGGTTTATTATTTTATCTCCTTGCATTTTATCAGAGAAACAGTACCACAGCTTTATTCTGCTTTATTTATGTGTTTTCAAGTATTCAAGCTTTATTTTAAAAAAAAAAAAATTTTTTCTTCCAGTATCAATGAATTGTTAAGCACTCTATAAATGAACATTACATCACTGAACATAGCAATCACACACACAAAAAAATTAGACGTGACAAATTCCATTTTCCATATTATCATTTACTTGAGAACCTCTTAAACATTTTAGGGTAACCGAAAAAAAAAAAACCAACACAAGTAGTGGGTTTTTTTAATATATATATATGTGGAGAGCATCTTTAGAGCTCAATTCTGAACCACGCTCAAGCTCTGCACGGAAGATTAGTATTAAATATAGTATGGGATTAAGCAATTTAAAAGTAGTGAAGAGAGAAATATACACACTGTGGAATATAACTGATAAAAAGATTTTTAGAAGCATGATGCTATAGTAGCAAAGCCAAACATTCAAGTGTACAGTCAAAAAATGAATGCCTGGTGAATAACGCACTATATAATCTTAGGTGTCCCATGACTCCATGCATTCTGAAGTGTATCTGTACTGGTTTCTCAAAATAACTGTGTAGATACCCCAACACATCTACAAAAACAAGGTTTACTGGAATAAAACACTCATCTCAGATTGTGAAAGCCAGAAATTCATGGGTTTAAATCATCTAGAAAGTATTTTACTCTTCCAGTGACAGAAGCATTTATTTAAGGCTCATTGTTTTGAACTATGTGCACCTACATACTGACCAGCATCTCTTCCCTATTCTGACCATTCCGAACTCAGAAAATATTGTGGTGACTATGAATTGAAAAAAATACCAGTGGTTTATGTATTCTGACAGGCTAAATTTCCACCTCTACGCATCAGTGACCGGTATTTTAAAATAAACTTAATAGTGGCTTCTAAAATTCTGAGAAAGAACGCAGTTGTGCAAGATCCTGAACTATGCGCAAGTCTGATAGTACACAGAACCACAGTATTTCCCATTTACCCTGGTCCAAAATGAACCATGGGAACAATTAAAATACTTTCAGTTAAATGCTGCTCACTGCAAGTCTAGTCTTCTATCTGCTACCAGCATTTGTTTGTTGTCTTTCAAACAGGTCAGTAAATCACTGAATCTGTCATCATCACTGTCGTCATGGTTTGAATGAGTTTGTACTGTAATTGAGGTGACCAATGTTGAAAAGATGATTTCACAAAACCAGTCTAACTTCTGATACCAAGTGAAAAGGAAACCTAAAACTCTAGAACTGGTCTTCCTCACACATGCACAAGATATGCTTTGCTTTGTACTATGAGATCATCAAAAGCTGTTGAAATTGAGGAAAAGACATGTCGAGGAAAAGATATGGCCTTCATGACGTCTGGAATCAGATTAATCCAATCTATGAATTAAGTCCAATCAATTTAAACAGAACCTACATAAATGTGTGTTTATGATTAAGACCTAAAGGAGTAGGTCAAAGACAGCTTGACTTTCCCTCCTTCTGACAATCCAGTCTCTCACTCTTCAGAGAGATCATTTAGCAAATGAAGAGGATTCTAGGTTGGCTTTCCACTGATTTTCCAAACTGAATAGTGGTCAAATGAATAGTAGAGCTGATGCAGGAGAAACTGCAAGTGTACACAGCTGAGGATGGCAAGAAGATGATGCGCATGCACCATTTCTACACTGGCAGAAGCTAGACTAACTTAGCTTGTCTAATGGGACTTCAGAAGTGCTGTGGCTAGATCTAACTTCCTTGTATTTGCTGGTCTGAGTCAGAGCTTACGCTTAGCATAAAACACTTTCATTACTGAATATACAATTTCATAAGAATATTTAATAAGATGAAGTAGAAATCCCTATACAGAAACACATATAGTACTCAAAATATAGTTTGTAAATCTACTATCCTCTTTTTCTGGACTTGTCCATTATCCAATAATGAATAGCTATTTAAGCATTTTCAAAAAATCCAAAACATATATCATAATCTATGTAGTTCCATACTTTAAAATACAAATACTGAACCTTATGCTTTTTATTAAAATCACGTCCCAGCAGAGCTGAACAGTATGAATATCCTAGATGTGCTCCTCTGTTAATTCCTACTTTATTAAAATGTGTTACAACAGTTCTGTCAAACACAGAAACTCTGCAATTTCAAAATCTACTTTCCTTCTTTGCTCTCTGAAATCAATTACATTTTTTCCCACTCAGTTTGACTAAGAAATGGGGGGGGAGTGGCGCAGAACGCAGAAAACATTTATGTATAAATTAAAAGACTTTTGCGAACTAAAGCAGTTGTAATTTTTTTCAGTGTTGACAACTCTCATAAAGTTCTCATAAATGTCTTATTAAGTATTTCACAGGAAACCAGGATTCAAATCAGCTTTAAGCAATGATCTAATTCTTCCCTATGCCAAAGCAAGTACTAATTTCACTTTCTTAAATTCTTAGCTCTTTTTGTTGTTATTCAATTTACCAAAGTTCAACCTCTTCAAAGAGCACTCCCTCTTTCCTACCTCACCCAAACTAATCAAGTTTGCTGAGGGGGGGAACAACAACAAAAAAAAAAAATTAAAAAGCCCACAACAACATCAAAGCATCAGTTACAAAGGCTACAAAAAACACCCACATGACAAATAGAAAGACCTTGAACCTCTAACACATACACTTATTCCTTTTAAAGGGAGGATGTTTCACTACTTCTGAATCCATCGAGTTTAACTGCACTGTATTACTGAATTTCAACCATAATAACCAGACCATAATAGGCTGTTTGATTCCTATAGAAGTACCGATTGTTTACAGACAGCTGTACAGACCTCAATCCTTCAAACCCTCCTTTCGTTTCCTGCAGAGGGAATGCATGACCTAGGATTTTAGTGTAGAGAAGGAGCTTTGTAAATTAGCTTGTCAATGAGCTTTACTAGTCTTAAATTCTAATCTTACCAGTCTGGCATACAGCTACTATGCAAATAGCAGAATAGTTATCATAAAGACAGGTCTTGCTCTAAAGATACAAGAAATTTAAGAATAATAAATGAAGCTTTTCTATTACTGAAAACCAAAATTTTCTATTACAGAAAAACAAAAGCTCATACATCATAATGAGATAGTTACAAAAGGCTAATCTCATGTTTCAAAACAACTTAGATCTGTGTCTATAGACTAGAAATGCATACTTTGATCACAGAAAAAGGTTTTTAGGAATTCAGAATGCTTCCTTAATTTAGCAAAGTCAGAGGCAGTATACATCAACAATAGAGGTCTTAATCTTCCAGTCTTCTCCTTTAATTTCAACACCAACTGAACAGTTATGCCCTGAAAGAGAAAGATGCAGCTAATATGTATGAAAAAGAACTAAAGCAAGTGAATAAATGAAGGACCAGAACAAAACTATTAATGAAACAAGCAACGTATACAGGATGTAAAAGTTTCAAAGACATCTGAGGAAAAAAACTAAGTACTAGGTTGAAACCTTGGTGAGAATGGAGTAATGAGGAAAACTGCCTTCAGTACATACATTGAAAGGTGCTCCATACTCTTAGCACAGCATCCTGAACTGGTGTTAGCCCAGTGCACACATGGTCCAAAATATCCAAGAAACTGAAACGCAATGAAACCCAGTGGCAATTTACACCCACTCCCTCTTTTCAGCTTTATTTCACACCTCTATTTTGAGAGGCTTAATTTAAAAAAAAAAAAAACACAACAAACATGGACACCCCCACCCCCCCCAAAAAAAAAAGCCCTAAAGCAAAACCAACACAACAACAAGAAAAAACAACGCAGCAAGCCACACACACACATCTGGTGAATAGCTAGAACTACAGGATACGCAAAGTACTGAAATATGGGAAAATACATAGGCAACCAGAGACATGTGAAGGCTGGCTACTTTTTGAAGGGCAAGTGATTTCAATGCTTTCTGAAAACTTGGTTCCTTTAAGGTCCCTTGAGTAGGAAATCAAAAGATAATATCCCTTTGAAAAACAAATTCATACATTACACATTCTGTTCCTGTGACAGAATTTCAATAGGTCATTCTATGATTCTGACCTTCATTCAGGTCTGGAGAAAGTAAGTTCTAACAAGAGGGCTAATATTTTTTTCTCCATTAAAAATACTTATTTGAATAACAACACAGGTTTTTTTATTCAGTCAAGTTAGTTTCAGGCTTGTTTTCTGATATTTGGGAAAAGATGCTAATAAAAGGAAGTCTACACTAGGTACAGCTAGTGGTATGCAGAATTTACTATTAACAGTAGCCCTGTATGGGCTTACAGTATGCTGCAAGCTCTTAAGCTAGGGTTTGGGGGACATTTCTGGTACATTTTTAATCTGCTTCTTGCAAAAGTGAAGAACTTGAACAAAAAAGCATCTAAACTTTTAGATTAAGATGGTCTCCAATTGAAAATTTAGACATACTCTTAGTATTTGTCAACCTATCTTATTACTGGTATAAAACATCTAGCTTATTTGCATATTTTGGCTCCCTATACCAGGACACAGTAGATTTGCCAAATATATATTAAGCCAGTGCCTGGCAAAACAGTGAAAACAGCATCAACCATCACAGTCCAACTACCAATTCCTTATCTTTATATTCAGCTGAAGGACAAGCAGGTACCATTCCTACCAGACCTCTCCATCTGATCTTTCTCAGAACTGTCTTTTTGGCAGCATTATTAGCAGGGGACTGACAACATGAACTTGCACTCATTCAGTCAGCCTGAACACCTTCTGTTATGAAGCAAGGCAGACACGCTCTTCCTGCTCATTCTCTTGCATCCCCTCTCCCTAACTGCAATGCTACCAACAACATCCTAGATAATCATGAGACAAAAACCTTACTGTAATAAGGATTTCACACTACTCCACATTCCAGTCTGTGTCACTCTCAATGACAATCATTCCATACAGTTTCTCTTTGCCCCTAATTTGACATGACTCTTGCCCTGATCTGAAAGGCTAAGGAAATCCATGGTGGCAATTGTATGCCAACTAGAAACATTTTCAGAACAGGGGTCCATGCTTGGGTAAAACAATAAAAGTAACTAAAAATATTGGAAGCAGCAGAGGAAAAAAAAAATAAAAGCTACCTATTATTCTAAGATTGTGAAAAAAACAAATACCTTTCAATAACATTCCTCCCTAATACATGCAGCACACTGGTACTTGCACTCATGCATGGTTTACCCAGTTGTACATGTAACTTCTTTACAAGGGACAACTCATGAACTTGTGGTGCCAATCAAAAGCTGCAACTTTTTAAAAGCTAACATCTTTATCAGACAATTCATTATAGTCCTATACCATGAATCTTTGCCTGTTACAGGTGCTGGAAAATCTGATCCATTTATGAATCCTAATAGCAGGCAGTACTTCAATCACAGAGAAGGCTATTGCTCAGCAGGGCCAAAGCACTTATGCTCGACTCTCCTGCTGCTACTGCACACAGTGGAGACTGGTGCCACACTCTGGAATGACACTCCTGCTTAGAACTTAACAAAGCTGCTGCTGCAGCTGCCCCAAATAATGTCTAACTCATTTAACCATCTCATAGATGTTTGCTTACAAAACCCCTGCCCCAAGAGTTATCCAAACTAGTTCCTAGAGATGCCAAACTCAACCTGCTTCAAGGTTCTGCTCAAACTTCCAGCATACACCAACAAAAATTGATTTAGTAGCAGAGTGTTTCACCAGTGTCATCAGCAATCTCTTCAGGGCTTTCCTCCTTGGCCCTGAGGGCACCATGAATTCCAATTCAATGGTTACATCAGATTATTGTCAGAACTGATGCTTGCAGCTGAATCCTTCAGAACAATGTTTGTGTGGTTTCTGAGTTAGGCAATGTGAAGATGGAAAACAAGTATCTCGCACATAAAGCATCCAGTGAAACACTCCACATATGACCCTCAGCAGTATTTGTTTGATTTCTGGCTTATTGTGACCACCTAATAAGACAGGTTGATAAATCAAGACCCTTAACTGTGTACTTGGTCAGATGTGTAGGGAACTAACAGTTATGCTTTTCAAACATCTGGCCTGGTGCTCCACTGCATGGCTGCAGAATACTGTCCTCCAGCCTGGGTTGGCCTGTTCCAGCATCAGTTCCCATGCAGCCCCATCTGACCATACTCACCATACCAGGGACTCCACAACTCCAGCCTCTACCCTGACATCACTCTGTCACACATCAGGAGAATTGTGAGCAAACTCAGAAGGCCCTGTGCAGATTAAACTTAGTCTGAAACCTTTATACAGATTCACATATAAACTAGGATTGCATACACTGGAATTTAAATGTGTTAACATTTTGTAACACAGGTTATGTGAGACTACATGATAGATGGTCCAATTTGTGGCTTGCTTGAAACTTTGTTAAAATACTCCTAACCTACCAAGAAGGCTTTGTACACAGAAGAAAACCAAATACATGCCTTCATGAAGTTCTGAATCTTTGTTAAGGCAAGATATATTACTTATTGTTAAAAAAAGAAGTGTAAAATTCATGAGCATCAGCAACCCTGGAAGTTTCACTTTGCTAGATGTTACAACAATGTGGAAAAGCTTCTAAGTTTAGAAAAAAAAAATTCTAAAGTTACTGAAAATACATTCTTCATACCTATGGGAACACCAAAAGGAAAGAAATTAAGATATTATTTTATGCTTTCATACTAATAATGCTCCAATTTAGAAGGAAAATAATAGAAGACATATGCCAGCCATCTAAGGTGCATATGCTGGAGTGCAGCTTCAAAAGACTGGGGTGGCTGGAGGATGACAACACAAGCCTCTGAAAAAACTGCACTACCAGGAATTCCAACAGATTCTGGATAAATACACTACATAACTGAGAACAGGAGAATAAAACAGATATTTTCACCATCTCTAAGTTCAGAGGAATTCTGTGTTGTTACAGGAGGGGAGAGGGAGAATGAAGTCCTAATAAAAAAGGCAAAAGTTTCATTCACCATGAAGATTTGTTAGCCAAAATGGTAGCTGAAAGCAAATTTAGTCCTCCTCCTACTTCTGCATTCCTTTAACTTTCCTCTAACTCTTAAATCCTGTGGCCAAATCTGTCAGAAGGACTGCATGAGAAGGTCTCCACATAGCAAAAGCAGTGTGCCCAGCTGACAAAGTCTTGACAGTTTAGCAACTAAATTCTGGTCTACTATGCTGTAACTAACACCAAAATGTATTAACACCTGTTTTTTTGAAATAAAAATCCTTCACTTACAGGCTTGTTCTCATTTATTTTTAAATTTAATTTAAACTGAATCCACTTGTGATCCACAGCTGCAGTCCACAGTTATTTTCCAGGACTAACTCTTCTACTGCATTTTCATTGCTTGCCAAAAACAATTCAAAACCAGCATCACCTCTTACTGCTTCAGCAGCTGTTTCATTAGACCTGATGGGCTCCACATCCAGGAATATCTGACCTGTGCCATTATTAATAGTACTAATTCTCCGGTCTGTATCTGGGAATTAACTTTTCAACCCAGGCAATTCCCAGATGTATTCATCTTACTAATATTATAGTCATTCTGTTGTCAATCTAGGATGACAGCTCATCAAATCTGTCAAGTATCACTGCAGTCTGAGTTTAGCTCTTCAAACAAAACATCAGAAACCTCAAGATTTTTTTGCTATTTCCATAACATGCTTGCAAATTCTAGAAAACCCCCAAAGTTTCTCTGTTTTGAGAAACAATCTACAGTACCATCTAGATTTCCCCACATCTGAATGGCAAAGATGCATAATACAAATGGCACCACATGTTAGGAATCACTGTGGGCACATGCAGGAAGTTATAACTAAGCACTGTGTGGCCTGCCCAAAGCAAGTCACAATAACACGCTATCACCCACACTAGCCATCTAGTTTCAGACAGCCACTGAAATTGCAAATGCCACCGCACTATCAAAGTCTCTACAACAGTTTTCAGAATTCCTGTATCCACTGCAGAGCTGGTAGCGATGCAAGTGAACGTCTCTACGCTGTACGATTTAATGTGATACAATAATAATAATACTTTCAACTAAGTACAGCTTCCTACATAGCATTAGTTATACACAGTGTGTCTTGTAACACAGTCTGCACAGAATGTAAAAACTTGTGTTCCATGAACACTATTTAGGTCACTAAGTCGAGTATCAAAGTAAATACCAAAATAAAAATCACTTGTTTACGTGCATTCTTTCACAAACAACATATTCTAGGACTGGATGGTGTTTTGACAGCAGACATATTTATCTACTAAGTGTATTTAAAGAGGAAATATTTTTTTAAATATATTCCTTAAAGAATTCATATTTATTTAAAAAAAATTCAGAACACAAAGTCATCATTTCTACACAGTGTGATAACTTAGAGCATGTTTTAAAGCTGGGGACTTCCATTAAAAATAGTGGCTCATATTTTGGCAAATATTAAAGCTAAAAATCTAATAGTCGCTCAGAAGATTAGAAACAAGCAAAAGTACATTAAACATATTATGGGCTTTGACCACCACAGATAAAACAACCAAGTGTTCCAGAAGCATTTCCTGAGACAAGCAACTACATAAAGGACATTTTAATGCAAATACACATATACATGTTTAATGTGTATTGTGTACAAAGTTATGCAACTTTGAGAATGGTGAATACGAGTATTTTAAAATTGGCTGGAAGACCTACTGACTCTATAAGCAACATACAAATATTTAATTGACTATATGAAGAAAACTACGTGCATTATTAGCAGGTATATATTAATTTGCCCACTACTACTCATGTTTATTATTTAACTATTATGAAATTTAAATTACAGAAAGATTTTTGCCTTTGTTTCTTTTTTCAGGTAACACAAAAGAAGGCAGGGAAAGAAACAACACTTATTAGAGCAATGCAACATTCTGTCAGTGGATTGTCAGAAGAGTTGTTCTCACTAAAGAGAAAACTTCTATGGCAATTCAGTCTTAGCTTTTTCCCCAAATTCAGGATTCGAACTGACCTTGTATAGTATATACAATTAAGGAGGTGATTCCCTGTTGTCTTTACTTCACAGTTCCATCACTGAATATGTAAATAGAGAGGGCTGGTATTTGCACAACAAAACTAAGACCTTGTGCACTTTCAAGGACTTCATTAATGTTTTTAGAAAACTGGACTGGGGATTTTTTGTATGTGAGAAGTAAATTCTTTAATATTCTGCCTGCTAGCCATTACATAGAAGTTATTAACACAAAAACAATGCCCTGAAAAGAATTTATCCCACCAAGAATTTCCAGTTCTTTGAGTTTCTCTCAAACCATTATAAATAACACAGATATCTACAGTATTACAGAATGTAATAGTCACTCACCTTGTCTTGGCTATGCAGAATAAATTTCTCCTATAAAGGTGTAATCTAGCAAAATATCACATGTGAATGGTCTCACAATGGTGCTTACAATTACAATTATACACTTACTCCAACACTGCTAAACCAGAATGTGTCTCATCTGCAAGGACTTGTGCATTTCTTTTCAACTGCAAATACTTATCTTGCATGTTTCTGAAATTCAGGAGTATTACACACTTTTCAGACTGCAGTGGAAGGACAAAAATACTCTTGGGACTTAAAACACTGAAAAATTTATAATACCTCATATTTGCATATTTCATTATAACTGTGCCAACAGAAATGTTGCTTATGTATGTTATTCAGACACTCTTAACAAAACACATCATTAGTTTCTAGAATAAGGCTTCAATGTCCAGACTCTACACAGGCAAAGTACTATTTTAGATACTGGAAAACAGTCTTTTCTCCCTGATCTATTAACAACCCACACTCTTTGCTACATTCCGGCACTATTTTGACAAGGACCAATAAGGTTCCCATAGGAAGCCTGGTAATTTGAAGGACATTATACAAGAGAATAGTAATTGTAGATTTAAATCTCATGAAAACAGCAGTCTAGAAATAGGTTTTCTAGATTTTGCAATTGCTCCAGCCACCACACTAGTCATTTCCACAACACTTCTTTCAGTCTTGTTCAGCAGTTACTAAAGAAAAGCATAAACCACAGAATTAAAGAAATAGTATCTACTGATTTCTAATGGTTATAGGCTGTTTCTTAAATTTACTGAATCTACAAGCCTTTACTAAAAATACATTGCTAAGCCATTTTTTCACCTCATGTAACTATCTGTAATTTCATCATTAGATTCTGCACAGAATCGGCAATTTTAACAGTTGCGCTTTTCTGCCTTCATCTTATGAATCAGTCTTTTCCTGCAATTAAACCTATTTACAATTTCTCTGCTAATCTGTATTCCACACTTTGACCACATAATCAAAGCAAATGTACTAGTTTACTTGTCCCTATTTATGTGGTAAATCAAACAAAAACATGAAAATTAATTAATCCTTGAACACTTTACCAGATGGATTAAATATTCATGAAAAAACTGAGAATGGAATAAAAAAATCTGATTAAGAGAATCCTGCTGGGATTCTGCACAATAGGAATATAAATTCTTTAAGTTCTACACAGAGAGGAAAAAGCTGCCTTGGGAGTGAGCCCCTTCTTTATCTCAACATCCTACCAGAAATTAGTTTGTAAGAAGGAATGCAATCTGGCCTTCATAAAAACATTAAACTTAAAAATATCTGTATGTTTTAAATAAACACAAACATATCCAGACAAACTAAAATGACTAACTTTACATCTTTTGCTCATGTAACAATATACAGTTATAGGGCTCAAAGTATCCCAGTGTATTCTGAGAATCCAGGTAAGTACAAATTTAGAGAGGTAACATTGATTTAGCTGTCTAAAGTTGTAAAGGCTACACATCTATACTAGTAAAATCAACAGTACTGTGAGCATTCCCATGCATGGAAATGAACTGCCTGTATGACTAAATTGTTAGAAAAGGGCCTGAAACAATTTCTGTCCAGACCAATTAGCATTCTTTCAAGAAATTTAAAGGCACGGTTCATAAGCTACCCTTGGTCAGGGGACCATTCCCAGAAGTAAATTTGGATACAGCTACCCTGTTTTGGGGCTAAGAGTATGGACATAAGCCATTTTGTGTCAGCTAGCCTCAGGCACATTTAATTCACTAATATAGATAGAGCCAAAGAAACACTGAATGCTACACAGATGGCCTCTGGCTCAACACTAATTCTGATACAGCATGGGGAAAGCTGAATGATAGATGAAGTGTCGCTCCTTCTGAGAAGATTTTAAATTACCAGTGACATAATAATCATGAAGAATTTATAAGCATTTTCTTTTTGCCTTGTACAACTGTAAGGTAAAGACATTAGAACATACACAAAGATAAAAGAAAGAGAACAAACCGGCACAATGAATACAGATAAAGCCCAAAGATCAGATTTCCTGTTGGGAAATACCCGTCTCAGTTACTGAAGATAATAATTGCAAATTGCTTTAAAGGCAGAAAGAAGAGAAATTCTGAATGTTAGAAGAAGAAAAAAAAAACAGAAACAAAGAACCCTACTCTTATCTAACAAATTACTCAATGAGAATGCTGTTGTGAAGTATGTTGTGAAACCACTCAAACTCTAAGCTGATTTGAAACTGAGTAGACAGATACTAGAAATGTGCTGAACATACTGGAAGAGAAACTGTATTCTTTTACAGGAAGGCTAAAAAACAGAAAACAGTATTAATAGTATTCAGATATTAAGTATTAAAAAAGGTTTGGAGGATATTGAGTCCCCGCTGGTGGTCTGGGGTTTAGAGGAGATAAAACCTGATCCTCCACTGTGGATTGACCAGCCTTTTCAAATCCTGCGTAAACCCAGTAAGGCTTATTGTATTGCCGTTATTCTGAATGGAAATAATTTGTGGGAAGAGAAGTGCTCTGCAGTTAACATACCGTGTACCTTTTTAACAGGCAGAGAGGTACTTCTAAGACTGAAAAAAGTTCATTATGGAAAGCAACACGTTCACACTCTATCTGTATTAATCGGTATATTAAGAAAGTAAACATTTTCCTAGTTAATAATCTAGATATTATCTTTTCCTCTGAGCCTTCTTCTACACTGTACACAAATTCTGAACAGTACTAAATGCTACCATCAGGTTGGATGGGGCTCTGAGCAACCTGACCTAGCGAAACGTCCCTGCCCACGACAGGGAGGTAGGCTAGATGATTTTTAAACCCACACCATTCCGTGATTCTGTACGACTCCAGCCGAGGCGATCAGCTCCGCGGCGGAGGTTGGGAATGGCAGCGTGGAGGGTAGGGGGGGGCTGTTTCCTGGGCCGGGGGAACCCCAGGGGAGCGCCGAGACCCGCCCAGAGCCGGCAGCTCTGAGGGGGGCCAGCGGCTGACGAGTAACGGCAGCCCCAGGGAGCGCCGGCCACCGTAGTGCGCGGGCGGACGCGCGGGGGCCTCCCCGAAGCGGGGACACTGCCCCGGCCGAACGGGGAGGCCTGAAGTTCGCATAACCCACCAACGGGGCAGCGCTCCGCGGCGTCTGCACGGACCAAGGGCGCTCATCCCACCCGACCCCCAAGGCTGGAAGGCGGGCACTCGTCCGAGAGCAAAGGCTGCAGCTCCAGCTGAGGGGGGGTCTGCACCATCCACCCCAGCGGTGGCCGATGCCTCCCCCCAGAGGGAGCTGCTGAAGGGAGAGGCTGCAGGGCAGGGCCTCAGGCTGCAGGAAGGGCCTGGACCTTTCTCCTGGGGCAGGGACGGGCAGCAGACCTGCCTGCAAAAGGTGTGCCCAGGTGGGGGACCTCCTGCAGCAGGTGCTGAGCTGCAGGAGGCGGTGAGAAGGCTGGTAGCATCAGGGAGGCTGAGGAGGAGTTAAACGGCTGATTCCAAGCACAGTCTGCAGTGGACCCACAGCCCATGGCCAAACAGCCAAAAACTCGCCCAGCGACACACATGGAAGGAGGGGGGCCAATAATGCAGAAGAATGGAAGCTTGCAACGGCAAGGACCTGCAGCAGTTAGCAAGAGACTTCCCTGAAAGGCTGAGGTGCCCTTGCAGAACCACTTCACTGCTCTGCAGACTGAAGAGGAAAGACCCGTCACATCACGAGAGATGCTGGAGCCGAATAAGACAGCCTGGTCTGCTCCCAGTATAACAACTAAGAAAAGGCAACAGGTGATAGCAATAGGTGACTCTTCTGAGAGGCACAACCTGACACATTCTAGAGAGGGGTGCTGCTTACCGGGGCTCGTATCAGGGACGTCACCAAGACACTACCAAGCCTCCTACAGTCCACTGTCTGCTATCCACTGCTGCTGTTTCACCTGAGCACCAGTGAACAGCCAGGAGCAGTCGAAGGAGTATCAAGGACTACAGAGCCCTGGGAGCAGCAGTAAGGGACTCTGGAGTGCAGGCAGTTTTTCCATCAATCCTCCTGGTCAAAGGGAAGGGCCAGTCAAATCTGACATATCAACAACTGGTTACAGGACTGGTGCCACAGCCAGGGGTTTGACTACTTAGACCACAGGCTTTGAGAAACCTGGTGTAACTGGAGCTGATGGGTCCATCTGTCAGAGAAGGCAAAGAGCATCTTCAGTCATAGGCTTGCCAAGCTGGCGAAGGGGGCTTTAAACTAAAGTTGCTGGGGAAGGGGAACCTCAATCCATCCCACTCCTATCAGTTTGATGCCAGTGCCAGCAATAGGTGCCCAGAGCCTGAAGGGGGAATCACAGGTCAGCAGGAGAGCACCTGAAGAGCAGCACAAAGGAGTTCCAGCCAGTGAGTCAGCTTCATTAGGGGCCCAACTTTAATGCCTCCGTGCAAACACGCACAGCATGGGGAATAAACAAGAGGAGTTACAAGATGCGTGCACACCTGCAGGCCTATGATCTTATTGGCACTGTGGAGACATGGTGGGATGACTCCTATGACTGGAGTGCTGGAATGGAAGGATACAGGCCCTTTAGGAAGGACAGGCAGGGGAGGCGAGGAGGGGGTGTTGCCCTCTATGTCAATGACCAGCAGATTGACCAGTCGATAAGGAACTGGCTGGATGGTTGCCAACTCAAAGAGTTGCAGTCAATGGCTCAATGTCCAAGTGGAGAGCAGTGACAAGTGGCATTCCTCAGGGGTTGGTATTGGGACTGGCGCTGTTTAACATCTTTTTTGGTGACATGGACAGTGGGATTGAGTGCACCCTTAGCAAGTTCACCGGCGACACCAAGCTGTGTGGGAAGAGATGCCATCCAGAGGGACCTTGACAGGCTTGAGAGGTGGGCCCATGCAAACCTCATGAAATTCAACAAGGCCAAGTGCAAGGTCCTGCACATGGGTTGAGGAAATCCCAAGCACAAATACAGGCTGGGCAATGAGTGTGGATTGAGAGCAGCCCTGCAGAGAAGGACTTGGGGGTATTAGTGGATGGGAAAACTGACTATGAGCCAGCAATGTCTGTTCACAGCCCAGAAAGCCAAACGTATCTGCATCAAGAGAAGCGTGGCCAGCAGGTTAAGGTAGGTGGTTCTCCCCCTCCACTTCATTCTTGCGAGACCCCACCTGGAGTACTGTGTCCAGCTCTGGGGACATAAGAAGGACATGGACCTGCTTGAGTGGGTCCAGAGGAGGCCATGAAGATGATCAGGGGGCTGAAACACCTCCCCTGTGAGGACAGGCTGAGAGAGTTGGGGTTGTTCAGCCTAGAGAAGAGAAGGCTCCAGGGAGACCTTATAGCAACCTTCCAGTACTTAAAAGGGGGCCTACAGGAAAGATGTGGAAGGACTCTTTATCAGGGAGTGTAGTGATAGGGTGAGGGGTAACAGTTTTAAACTGAAAGAAGGTAGATTTAGATTAGATATAAGGAAGAAATTCTTTACTGTGAGGGTGGTGAGACACTGGAACAGGTTGCCCAGAGAGGTTGTGGATGTCCCCTCCCTGGCAGTGTTCAAGGCCAGGTTGAATGAGGCTTTAAGCAACCTGGTCTAGTGGAAGGTGTCCCTGCCCATGGCAGGGGCGTTGGAACTAGATCTTTAAGGTCCCTTCCAACCCAAACTGTTCTATGATTCTATGATAGTGACTGGATTTGTTACTTAAGCTTCCTTCACCCTTCCACCTGACTATTACAGGGCATAGTATCTGGTCAAGACAACCAGGTTTTTAGAAAAACCTAGCTATAGGTTCACAATATTGTACTTATACAGAAAACAGACACCTTACATAAGCTTCCAACTAAGACCAGCATATGGTGCTGGTCCTTTTCTTTAAGTACTGAGTATTCTGAAGCCAGGCTACCTCGGTGTTACTTAAGGTCTGGACATGTTTGAAGATTCTTCTTCAGGCCAGTGCAACCTTCTACCAAGAGGCAGAACTCATTTCTACAAAAGAGCAAACCTTCTTAGAAATAAATTTCAAACAAGAAATTAAAAATAAATCTTCAGTATTTTCTGCTTACATGTAACATCATGCTTTGCAACAGCTGGGGAAAAAAATAAATCCCTAAGTAGCAATAAAAGCATTAATCCAGCAACAATATCCAACCCTCTGGAAAGATCACAATAGAAGGAACAAACCACATACACCACTTTGCTTTAAGAACTACCTTAAGGTGACCAGATCTTGCTGTGATGACGGAACTACTACTAGAACTTTACCTGAATAAAAATGTAAGTCCTTTGCAATTCTTATCAAGAAAACTTGCTAAAATGTCTCTTAAGGATTTAACCTTTTAAAGTCTTTGTCTACTACTATGAGAAGCTTAAAACCTGTCCAGCAACAAAAGAAATTAGAGGGGTGAAAAGTGCTTTTCTTCCCATCTCCTTTCTTCCCCTGCTAAGAATCTCTTGAGCATTAGGTTCTCTCTTCACATATTCCCTTCTATTAAGTAACAATCAATTCTCCTTAATCAATGCCATTTTTCATTTCTTTTTCTCTCTTTAAAAAAGAGCTTCTGTAGAAGAGCCTACAGCACTAGACATTCCAAGCAGCTGTAACATGGCATTGCCACTATTCTTGTCATTTCAGAATGATACAAACACCTACAGTGAAACCAGCTCAGGTCTTGCTCATTTCTAGCACCTAAAATTCAGAAAAGTTACAAGTGAAAAAACTTTCTAGTTCTGCTTGTTTAAAGACTCAGGGATACAGAATTTGAATTACATTTTTAGCTCCTTTAAAGAAAATCAAATTCTGAAGAAACTGATTTCCTTTTGTTTCTCCTCTGTTCCAAGGGTTAACAGTGTGTTTGTTTAAAAACAGAACGCTTCAAAGTGAAAATGCACAGGAATTATTATTAAACTAATACAGGTATGTTAGCTTTTCATTTAAACAAAAATTGCTTCAAGATAACTAAGATCAAGAGTTGACATAATATTTACATGCACAAAAGAATGGCCCTTTTTGTAGTGATTATGTAGCCATAATTCTCTGCTTTTATTTCAGATTATGTAAAGGAAGAAAAAAACATGTAACTTATATTTAAAATATCTAAAATATTTAACACATGCTGAAGTGCATTCAGATATCTTACAAATTGGGAAATGGCAAAATATAGGAGCTCAAGTGTTCTCAAAATCTTTGTCTACAAAATTTCTGGTGGAAGAAAGGACCGAACAAATTAATTGCCTATTAACAGGTTTCCTTTTCTTTGACATCTGCAAATTCCAAAGAAGTAAACTATGAGTTAAACACCATCATACTCAATCTTATGTAACAACAGGTTCTCAACTCTCTATTTATACTGTTTCCTGATAAAATAATACAATTTTTTCAATACACTATTATTTTTTGCCTGTTTTCAAGCACACAATCATCTTTTTGAGGGAGAGTAGAAGTGGCAAGGAAACAAGCACAATATAAAAATTACTAAGCTCTAAAATGACAGTTCTGAAACTTAGGTTAGTTACATATTTGGTAATACATGAGGTGTACCTGAAGCTGAAAATGGTCTTGAATAAACCACTTCATAGTATTTTTATTTTCAGAAACATTAATAAAAACACAATAAAAATACTCCGTGTAAATAAAACAGAATCAAAGAGATGCAGCCCTCAATTCTGCCTAACATGTAAATAGGGTCAACAACAGCACTGAAAATTTATGGAAGTTGTGGATCATCTCTTCAGCAAACTGGTGTTACCCTACCCCTTTCATTAAACTAGGTCAATCAGTATTGTTATTCAAGAGTAGGAAAAATACTTTAAAACCATGGATGGCCTCCCTGTCATAAGGATCACATTACTTACAATTTTCATATTTTACATTCTACTATGGTAGTCTTGTCATGTTGTGCTTGGTTCCTATGGCAGTAGCCATACCAACACATTTCCCTTCAACTGAGATAAAGTAATTTATCCTGTTTTACACAAATAAGTAGTACTGTTTAAGAAACAGGATACAAATAAACAATCCACTAGGAAAGAGGAAGGAAATTTCTATTTCTTGGGTTGGTTGGTTGTTTTTAAATATTAATACAAGAAGCAGAATTTCAAATTACTTCTTAATAATGTACTTCCAAGTTTAATCTACACAGCATCAGGATACAACAAGTAGTTACATTATTTTTTAAATGCAAGCACTTATTGTTCATCACGAATGCGCTTGCAAACATAGGGGTCTCCTCCACTACATGAAAAACTTTAATCAATAAATTCAGAAGACTGTATCATACGAGTCTTGAAATGCACAAAATACCCTTTTCTAAACTCAGCCTGCAAATTTAATAGTAAAATAAATATAAAACCAAGAGCTTGTACTTAACAACCTCAAAACCCATATTATCCAACTATGTTTACAACAGGTTTTTTAAACTATTTTTTCCTAAAAATAAATCAATCTAAAGCTTAGTTACAAGCTATATTTGTCTTCTTTAAAGGTTAAGCGTACTACTACTTATTCAAAAAACCAGATAATAGTAGAGGGCATCAATGAAGTGCATCAAGAAGTTCAACTCATGAAGAATTGCTAATTTTTTTCTTGAAGTTCTCAATATCATTAAAACCAGCTAGTGTCTGAGTTAGTTTAAAATTCATAAGTCAGAGTATCACACAATGCTTTAAGACCAACTTTATCCAATTGAAATATAATTGGAATGCCAACATTTTACTTTTTGCACAGACATTTTTTCCCACTTTCTAAATAATTTTGGTTTTACCTTTCCTACCTTTTGGTATGAAGTATATTTTCTTTATTCAAAACATGCACAGAGTGGTAATTTAAAAGAAAATGAAAACTTAGTTTTCCTTCTATAATTGTGAAGAAAAAAAAGAAAGGTAGGTGAGTAAAAGATGTATCAGCCCTAAGAGAAGTAGTCAGATTTTCAGATCTTTAAAGGTTTGTAAGGACCCAAACAAGTAGATGGGTGACAAGTAATGTTTTTACAAGGACTTAGGCATCTGCTTCCCACTGATTTCAATTCAAGTCCATGACCCAACCCACAGAATCTGCTCAGATGCTACGGGAAGATGTTACTTAGCATCTTTTTGTATCATTAAATGCCTTTGAAAATAGGGACTCTGACCACAAGGAACAATTCATAACTCAGCAACTACACTTCAAACTTCCCTAACTTAAATTAATTTTAAAGCCAGAACATGTCTAGATAAAACTTTGTAATGTATCCAGTATATTTAAGCTACTGTTGACTTAACAAAAAGACCAGAAAATCCTATTTTCATCCAAATACAGTTTGACTGAAAACATGCATAAAAGTTATTAAATCTTCTAGTTAATAAATGTCTTCCAATATTTTCTAACATAAACCACTGTCTCTTTAAAAAAAAGGGTGGGTGGGTTATTGCACCATTTAGCTGCTCAAATAACTGTGCTCATATACTGTATCCTCCCCACTGGAAAAAAAATACCACATTCAGGCACACAATCAGTACAGAAACTATTGGGGCAACTGCAGAAGCCACCAACCTCTACTGGAAATTAGCCTATCCAAATCTCTGCCAAGTAAATCCATTTCTGCCTGAGGCAAAATTAGGTTAGTTCAACCACTCATTTAAACTATTTAAACTAACTTGGCTGATTTCGCCCGCAGAGCAGGAAATGCTCCCAATAAACTACTCCTCCACCTCTGCTACAACAATTCTGAG
Source organism: Strix uralensis (assembly GCF_047716275.1). NCBI lineage: Eukaryota > Metazoa > Chordata > Aves > Strigiformes > Strigidae > Strix > Strix uralensis. Next base: position 35,031,070 of record NC_133976.1, on the reverse strand, counting down.
TCCAGCAGAAGCTGGCAGTAAACAGCTGAGAGCAGTGAAGTTTTAAATTGTTTTATGAAGTTATCTAACACTAACAGTTGAAATAAACTGGCTGACATTGTACTAACATCAACAAGGTATTTACAAAAGAATCCTCAGGTTAACAGGTTGTAGAGGGAGCAGTACACACCAGCTGGTGAGGGATAATGATCAGCTAGGACATATTCAACTGCTGATTTCAGATCCCAAAGAACTATGTCTACACCCTCAGAGTAAAGGCTGTCTCGTGATTCCAAACTACTATTGCAAACAATTATAGTTAAAATTTAAGAGACAGTTGGTTTAACAGTAATTTTTCTTGACTAGTCTCAAATCTGTGTCTTACACAAGCTGTGGGGCATTAACCTTGACCAATGAATATGGGCTAGAGCCCATATCCAGTTTTAGCACCACTGGCACAAGCTGCCCTCTGTCTTCACCATCAAATATGCAGCTGAGTTTGTTGGGTAATTGCTTGGTTGGGTTTTAGGTTTTTTGTTTGTAGGTTTTGTTTTAAGTGGACCAGAAGCTCTAGTTCATGCCCCACATGATCTGAATATTTATTCCCAGTAGCTTCCTTTGGGAAAGGATATGGCAAGTATTATTAAATGTTTTTTCAAGTTTTAAGCTCCTGGGGGCAGGGGCATACCAAATGAATTACAACGATGTTATGCAAGACAGACAAGCAACTAACTACATTTCTAGGCAACAAGTTTTTACAACACATGGATGACTTAAAAACAACATACTGTGGCCACTATAGGGAAGAGATCATTTTTAAAAATAAGGTACCTTTAGAACTGCATGTATCAAGTTACATTTTATCAAAATAATCTCACGTGTAAGTATTTTGTTATGCTATAGGAAGACACAGAAAGAATTGGAAGAGACAAAGAATTAGAAGAAAGGAATTTAAGATTTAAAAAATAGCAAGATAGCGTGGAAGGAGGACACTGATTTAGGAGGTGAAGATGGGGAGAGCTCTATACTCTTTTTCTCTTAAACACACTGGGCTTATAACAAGGGGGAAAGAATATAAAAAAAAAAATCAAAATTAAAGTTTCCTAAAAATCAGAAAACACAAAAACTTTAGAAGAAAGGAATTTAAGATTTAAAAAATAGCAAGATAGCGTGGAAGGAGGACACTGATTTAGGAGGTGAAGATGGGGAGAGCTCTATACTCTTTTTCTCTTAAACACACTGGGCTTATAACAAGGGGGAAAGAATATAAAAAAAAAAAATCAAAATTAAAGTTTCCTAAAAATCAGAAAACACAAAAACTTGTAGTACATCACATCCAACATGAGAATAGTGCCCTCTACTCTGGGGCTAATGTGCAAGGAAAGCCTCAGCAAGAAGGTTGCTGACAGTGCACAGTGGCAGGGAAGGGAGGCTACACTGACTGCCAAACCTCGTGTATGGTTTGGCTATAGTACGTGTGCAGCAGCTGACCTGTCAGTGCAAAAAGAACTTTTTGTATGGTACAGATTAAGAGGAGATGAAGGAGAAAGTGAAATGAAATCCACTTTCATGTGAAATGAGGGAAGATTATGTAACAGATGATGGAGAGGAGGCTGGAGAAAAAGCCTGCTAATTTCCCTCCCAGCTGCTTAAAGTTACTATGATAATGGCATAATAGAATTGTCAGGTGGAGGCAAGCACCACATTCCTGGCTTCCTTCCCCAGCCCTGCTAATGACTGCTCTCTAAACATCAAGAACTAGTTTCATTCCACTATAAAAAATGTGATGAAAGGAAAAAGGAAAAATAAAGAATAAAATGGCAGTCATATTAAAACCCTGCTTTGCCATGGGCCAGCTGACTTTTCATAAATTGCTTTTAAGTGACATCTGTAAGAAGTGGACAGTGATATAAAGCACTTTGCTATGTACATACATCCTAAAAAAGCATGGTACTGCTCAACTTCAGTAGCTTATTGAATGTAAATCTACATGATAAAAACATCTCATCAAATGAGCCTCCAAATCTTTTCACATTTGGAAAACTGCAAAACAGACTGATGGCAAAAACTGAAGTTAACAATGATTCCAAGTAGCTTTTATCAAATCTCATGCCCTTCTAGACGATCAAATTTAGTAATATCAAAGGTATATAGATTTACAAGTAACTTTTCAGCAACAGTATCCTTGTAAGCAGTTGCTCATCCTTTCCAGCATTTCTGCCCAGTCCTGCAATCCCCCAGCACAGTCATCTGCCACATGGCATCGTAAGAATTTATGGACTACACAGCAAACGTGATCAAGCTAAGAAATTTCTGAGTTGTTTAAAATAATTACTAGGGAGCAATAGAACATCTGCCAGGATATTCTCTCTGTACTTTCTCTTGTCCCAGACAAGGCAGGTGGGAGGGCCAAAGGATTTCTGGAAACCATTCTTCAGCCTCCTGTCTGATTTCAAGCTTGTATTATCCTCAAGATGTTTAAGTAAAATAACTAAAAAGTTTCAAGTGTAAACATGATGAAAATATATCATGTTATTTCAGGTTTACAATTGCTGACTGAAATGAGGAAGAGATTAAAGTCAACTTCAGTAATTTCATGATTCAACAAAAAAACCCTTATAGCAGTGATTACATCATCCCTGCACTGTTGCCGCCTATGGCATGAGAGCATTAGTAGTCTGAAACAGTACATAAAGAAGCCTAAAACTTCAGTTGTTTTATTTTTAGCTAGGTATACATCAAAATTATGTAATAGTATGAAATACTGATATCCATTTAAGAAAACCCCTAACATTACAAAAGCAGATTTCAATTGCTATTTTACAAACACATCAGTTAAATGTCCTTAATTTTGTGAGAAAAAAAACATGTTAAAAGGAAATACAAAGAATAAATCTATTTTTCACCAACAATGCAAAAAGATGTCAAATATGGTATGCTATTGTAACATATAGTTAAATGCAATTACAAGAGTGCTTCAAATGTGTTTGACCTCACACTGGGCTAGGATCAAGAAAAAGCCTATGATTACTAGATTAGCCACAGGCTATTAACAAGGAACTATGGCTAGCTAATTAGCCTTTTCAAGACAAAAAGATCCACAGCAATTTACATTTGGTAAAAAGTTTTAATTACAAGCATGCCGTAGAGCACAGCCCCTACCATGAAGTTAAATTGAAGACGTTAAGTTCAGTTTCATCCACATTTCTCCAAAATGTCAAACTTCTATTTACTACCAGAACTGTATCCCTAGAAATTAGTGGAAAAATAGGAAGATGTATCTGCACCATACCTGTAACATTCCTGTCTTAGAAATCCAACGCTTTCAGGCTCATCTGCACTAGATCAGCCCTTTCTTAATTAGGGTTTTAAACTGCAATGTTTAGCAGGCATCAAATTTTGCTACAATGTACATTGTACTTTAACACATGCAAGTACCTTTGTCAGATACTGACCTGAATTTTAGCCTTAGACTGAGCAAACTAACATAAGGTGCTGACAGACATGCAGCAGCAGATAGAAATCAGACAATTGAAGCTGTCACCACCCAGCCGCCTGCCCCTCCCTTTTGATAAATGTGGTTGTTCCTAAATGAAGGCATCTGATGCACTCCTGAATCAGCTCATGAATCACTGTTGCTCCCAGTCCAGTGTATTCAAGGAAGCAGAGACAATTTTACCTGAAAATAGTTAGGTGGCTCAAGAGCTTATTCGTATGCACATCTGACATCACCACTTGGAAAGTGGGGCAAATATAATAGCTTCATAACAGCAATAGCTCCAGCCAGCTGATTTCTGTCTATTGGCTACGTGTCTGCCAGAACCAATAGCCTCCGAAATCTGCTCAGAAAAGCCCTACTAGTAATTAATTTGAACAGTATGCAAGCAATGCAGTTTGGGTTTATGCAGATTATACGTACTACACCACACTTCTGTTATGTGACCTTGTGGACTCCTTAATTAGTCTACCTTTTAAAATTATTTGAGCAAGCATAAGACTCAGGTAGTATTAACTGTAGAGGGAGTGCAGCCAACTCGCCTTTTCCAGCTCCTTCACCTACAATTTCTACTAGTTCACCCTATGGAGTCAGGAATGATACTTGCAAAGGTTTCCTGCAAAGTTCCTTCCTTGAGCCAGAGGTTTTTCCAAACAGTGGGTGCCACAGCCCTGCAGGGGTGTCTGTACTCCTGCAGCAGCCACCACCTCCATCCACTCAGCCAGGCTGCCCACACATTAATTAAAGTACACAGATGTGGAGTCAAAGCATGTGCTAATTTGGCACAGGCCTCTTCAGTATCAACAAATTCAGGCAGGGGGTGGGGGGCAGGGTAGGAGCTTAGATTTTCCACCTAAGTATGTCTGCAAAACCTCTACAAAGGGTTACATCAGCAACTTAGAGTAATTCACCCTGGACTATGGCACTGGCAAAAAAAAGAGGGAGGAGTAGGAAGACAAGCCAAGCACCTTACAAAAGCACGATTAAGATCCAGTCTAGATTTCTCTCATAACTTTGTCAAATAACTTCAGTGTGACACATGCTTACACTAGCTTTTGTTATTACTGCAGGATGGTGAGTTGGTTTTGGCTTAAACTATTTTGTTTTTATTTTTAATTGCCACAGCAACAATAACAGACCCACTGAATGGGTGCTATTTAAAAAATAATTTAATTTTTAAAAATTTAATTATTTTTAAATAATTTAATTAAAAATCATTTTAAAATAACCATGTACTTATACCACTTTTAACTATTTTATTACAATACAACCAACAAACACACGACTGAAAATTGGCAGAAATTAAAATATTACTTGAATAAAAGACAGTTTAGTTACATCTTTAAACTGCTCTAAAAATACTTTATTTGGATTCAAGCAAAGGATTTAGACTTTAGGCATTCCATTAATGATATGGAAACCTTTAATCGGGTTTTCTAATGTCTCACTATTTTAAGATCCATCCTTTACATAGCTTGGCTTCATTAATTAAAACCAAACTAAAAACCCTAATACAGGCTAAGAATTTATAGCTGTCACACAAATTATCAGACACAGTTAAAATTAAAGTGTACCTCAACTTAGAAAGTAGCCTTAAAAAAACCCAAAACCACACAAAAGTATGGTGTTACCTTGGTTTACTTGATAGCCAAAACCGCAGCAAAACCATGTATTCTCCCTAATGAAAAAGTACTTAAGACATCAGTAGTTGTTAAAGCTTGTTATCTACTAGACTCCTAAAAATCCAAACACCCCACAACCATAGTCTCAAAAAAATAATTCATTAAAAACATGGCCAATATATTTGATTAAACAATCAACAAGCAAACATTTCCTTAATTAGCTGTTGAATGGAAGACCTATTAAAAAACAGTCTGGATCACCTTTGGAGTTCAAGCATAAACAAAAACACTCTGTGTGCAGAAATCCATATCGAAAATTGACAGTGAGGAGGGAAAAACCTTTTTTTTTTTTTTAATTTACTAAGACTGGAGAAGGTGGTTCACAGCAAAGGAAACAGATGTAACTGCAGCTGCTATATTGATACTTTCCACTAACAAAGCATTACTGCTCCCTCTGGTGTTCGTCTGACCCGGTACCAAGCCCTTTCCACACACTATGGTGGCAGAAAACTTTTTTTTTGAAGAAGTGAGCAGGTGTGTATACACGAGCAGAATTACATGTGAACATGCATATAGAGAGATTTCTTCACAGTATAGTAACTGAAGCAGCTGAATATGGGGGCAGAAGAGCACTGAAGCTGGCACAAAGGAGAACGGAACTGTAAGAGCCAGAAGTTAGATCAAGTTATGCTGCCCCAGAAAAGCAGCTCGTTAGGGTAAATTATACTTTCCAGACTATCCAATCTAATAGACCACTGCCATCTTTCACCCTCACTCCTAGATGTGCTATACCATCCTACCACTGCTATACTACTTTGTGAAAGCTCTGACATGCCAACTGTTCTCCAAGTCAACCCTACTCACTGAAAATGACAATACCCTACATTTTCTTTCCTTCTTGGACTATTTTTTTTCCCCACATTAATAAACTTAATCAAATCTCGGGGGTGGGATAAAAAAATGCCAAAACCAGTGAAAAAATAAGCAGTGGGAGCTCACAGCTATGGACAGAAAGAAGGAGCAGCTCATTTTCACCACTGGTAACCCATTAGATTACTTGAGCTTTTTGTGCAACTCTTCCTAGATAAATGTTTTTACTTTCAAATATCTAGTAAAGATCTTCAAATTAAGCATGAAATATGACCAATCTAGGAAATTCTGATCCCTCATCACCCCAATGTCAGTGAAAGGAAGTTTGTAACTAGTTTTCAGGCACTAACAAAAATCCTAAGTGACACAGTATGCTGGTACAAGCATTATTTCACAGAATCCGATTTTAAGTGCTGAAAACGCCCCTGTGCAGTCAAAACTAGAAATCATAACACTTCTTTATGTGAATAGTAATATCCAGTAGCCAAAAACATGGCACAACTGAAATAGCAGATGTGATACTAAAACACAGAAATACCCTTGATGATACACTGGTTTGTCCCAAAAGAAAACTGAAATGGCTTAGAGTATAGTAAACTTGACTTCTGCACAAATGATTTCTGTCTTTCTCTTAACAAGTCGTAGTAGAATTATCTATACAACAAATACATAATGAAATATCTAATCCGTTGATCAAGTGGCCTTTGGCTACAGCAGTTACTGCTAACAATCTCTCCAGGCAAGCCAAATCACGAGCATTTTTCTATTACATTGAATACTACATAGCGTGACTACAGTTCCTAGGGAACAGAATTAGGATGACAATAATAAAAGTGACATTTGCTTAATATATATCTAAACAAGACAAACACGACAGTTTAAAATATTTTTATTGCAGACATAGCAAATGGATCAGGTTTCATCCTATGACTTGCAACTCTACTCACAGTTAGAAGAATGCTACTTAAATATCAACTGTCAGCTGGGCGGCTGTATTTTGGCTAGTCGTTCAGAAGTGTAAAGAATTTAAATACTCACAATTAAGCTTTGACGTTAACACTCTATTAACTTGAATGGAAAAGTTCACTCTACAGTACTGTCGCCTGAGTCTAGCTATTGATGCAAGGCAACAGTGAATTTATTTAATGAATGAGAAAGGGTGGGGGAACATATTTAATTCTAGAGAATAAAAAATAAAAAGAGACAGACCTAGATTTTTTTCCTAGTTGGAATCTGATGATTCTACATTACTTTATCATTAAACTGATCCTATCTGATTTTGTATTAAAGACAATGAGATAACACAATTAAACAGCCACGTGCATATCGAAAAATAAATTGTCTGCCTGTAATAGCTGCAGCAGAAAATAATATTTACATGCAAAATGCAGATACTTAGCTGAAGGTGTTATCCTTAGAAAAGACTGCACCCTGGTGGAAGATTTGTTAACTTGCTGTAATATCTCCTTGATAAAGCAACGGTTTGTAAGTTTTTGTTTAAAATCTAGGTTTTGTAGTAAGAAAGTATTTGCTACACAAAATGAAAGGTCCTTCGAGCATGTGTTACTTCAGTTCTTACAGTTCTCTGGTTCCATGTGCCAGTTACTGATGGCATTTCAAAGCACTAAGCCAAATATTTAGAACTATATAAATTTCCATATCTGTATCCTGTAACACCAACAGTAGGGGGGACAATTTTCTGTAATTTTGTTTTTTTCTTAACCCTAGCAGGTTGTAAACACCAAAAATCCCAAACAACAACAAAAAAAAGCACACAAAGGGAAGACACAACAGAAAACAAATGCTCTTAAAATCGCCCCATGAGGAATGGAAATAATGAATCACGGATTTGTGCTTTCCTCTTATTCCCTTAACATGTTTACTTCTACCTTTGGTTCAAGCAAAAATCCTTATCACAACAGTTCAACATACTCTAAGTTGTCCTCAACAATCTTCATTTCACGTTTACCAGTTGCTGCCTTCTCCCTTCTGTGCCCACATAGCCCCCCCTCTCCAACTGACCAGGCAAGGGGCAGCATGTGCTACAACTGGTTCACAACTATGCGCAAGCTGGTATGCGTGGGCTGCTGAAAGCCATTTCACCTGGAATACATATTGTCCAAGCTGTCCCTAACCCTCATTTGCCAACACTTCCAGGGCCTCTTTCCTTTACGTATCTGCTAATTATCAAATCAGTTATTGGCATTTGAGGTTTCTTTCTTTCTACCAAACATGTCTGAACTTGGTCAACAGGTTCCAAAGCTCTTCGAGAAGACAGACGTGCAGTAAAATCACATGAAAAACACTCTTCATCAAACTAATAAAATTCTACTAAAAATACCTAGGAATTAACAATTAGATACACATTTCCACACATTACATATGAAAACAAGCAAATAAATGAAATGTCTTCCTGGAGTAATATTTTACTGACACTGTATTTAGTTTTAGCAAAATAAATGCATTTATGACTGATGGAATGGACAAGTGGGATGACTAATTTTGAATGTGGAGTGAACACATACATGAGCTACCATGACACAGAGTGGCAGAGGAAAACAACATTCGTGGAGCAGTAGGCTAGAATTCATTTAACTTCAGGTTGCCCTCAATTAAAATCCTGCATCTTTTCTAAGGTATCAGTAATTTAGCATAATATACCACACCCATATTCTATACTGCCAGCAGGAAATAATGGGAAAGGTAGACTGAGATCCTCATGTGCAATATACTGTTTCAACAGCCATATTTTTATATGCAAAATAGTATACTCAAAAGAACAGGGGTACACTTGTCATTTGTTTTGTAACCATGTTTTGCAAGTTTTTTTTTAAATATTTACTGCTGAATTCAAGTTGTAAGCATTTATAAATTTGTTCTGAAGACTACACTAACTTTTAAAAAAGAACTGATTCTGCACAACTACTGACTGGGCGACGAGTGGATTGAGAGCAGCCCTGCAGAGAAGGACTTGGGGGTATCAGTGGATGGGAAAACTGACTATGAGCCAGCAATGTCTGTTCGCAGCCCAGAAAGCCAAACGTATCTGCATCAAGAGAAGCATGGCCAGCAGGTTAAGGTAGGTGGTTCTCCCCCTCCACTTCACTCTTGCGAGACCCCACCTGGAGTACTGTGTCCAGCTCTGGGGCCCCCAACATAAGAAGGGCATGGACCTGTTCAAGCAGTTCCAGAGAAGGGCCATGAAGATGATCAGGGGGCTGGAGCACCTCCCTCATGAGGACAGGCTGAGAGAGTTGGGGTTGTTCAGCCTGGAGAAGAGAAGGCTCCAGGGAGACCTTATAGCAGCCTTCCTGTACTTAAAAGGGGGCCTACAGGAGAGATGGGGAGGGACTCTTTATCAGGGAGTGTAATGATAGAATGAGGGGTAACAGTTTTAAACTGAAAGAGGGTGGATTTAGATTAGATATAAGGAAGAAATTCTTTACTGTGAGGGTGGTGAGACACTGGAACAGGCTGCCCAGAGAGGTTGTGGATGCCCCCTCCCTGGCAGTGTTCAAGGCCAGGTTGGACAGGGCTTTGAGCAACCTGGTCTAGTGGAAGGTGTCTCTGCCCATGGCAGGGGGGTTGGAACTAGACAATCTTTAAGGTCCTTTCAAACCCAAACCATTCTATGATTCTATGGTTTCCCCAAATAGTATTCCTGCTACCTTTGATCAAGTTTGCACTTCCAGCTTCCTGCCTACTAATTATGAAAATCTCTTTTTAGCCTTGCCTGTCCTTGCACCTTTACCACTGCAGTCATGGATCATTATTTGTGATAATACAGAAAAAACTCCCATTTAATTCAGGTAGCACTGGTCTTACTTGTGCAATCACTTAAAAATGCTGCTGACTTGTCAAACAAGGCATAGGAAATTTAGCAGCATATAGGAGTTGTGTTAGCAGTAGTAAAATGGAATTAAAAGTGGTTAACTGTTGTATGTTAATGCAGATATAAACCACATTACTCTCAGAACTTTATTGAAACAGCTACTCTAAAAGCTGAAACATCTACCATGCTAACTTACAAGAGCAAATAACCATGTGGCATTCAAACTCAAAGGAAGACCAGTGAGAAGTAGCCCTCTCTTGCATCAGCTCAGTGTCTGACATGCAGCCAGCATTCCACTTCAGATTTCATACTGCAAGTTCAATAATCACATTAACAGTTATGTTAATGCAACCTGGTAGTTTTCTCTGCTGATCTGAGTTCAGTATAATTAATAATAATATTTTCTTAAAATGCTGAGGACATAACACCTATGAACTAAACAATCAATTGTAGAATATATCATATTATAAGTTCATACTTCATACTTTTAATTGTAAAGAAAGTACTGTAATTTAATCAGATAGTGCTATCATAGAAGATTATTTATTATTACTTGCATAGGTATCTTAATTAAGAAATCCTGTAATATTCTGGCAACAAAAAATTGTTGTGGGTTTTTTTTTTTTTTAAATCAACATACATACTATAGTGATAGAAGTATCTGCTAATGATTTTCTGTGAAATATGAAACAATTCCAGAGAGGGGGAAAATGGCTTCTAGTATCTCCTCAAAGTAATTGGCTCCCAATGAATGCACATCACTTTATTTAATCATTGATACCCATAGAATTTTAGAAAAGCTGGAATGGTGAGCCAAAAGATAGGAAACCTAGAAAACAGGGCTAGAAATAACTTTAAAAAGGTTATCTTGTCCATGATCCCAAGATTGATTGCTGAAGGGATCCTTCCTGGCAAATGTTAGTTAATCTGTTTCCAAAATGTCATTGATGGAGATTCCACCGATTCTCTACAGTGAAGTGATTAACCACTGCTTATGTTAGAAAACTTTTAACAACGTTTTAATATAAATCTCACTTTCTCCAATCATCCCCCACCATTGCTCCTTGTCCCACCTCCAACAGACACAAAAGACGTTTTAGTGTTATAGCAGGACCTTTCACATACTAAAGAACTCTATCACATCTCTTTTTTGTGTTCTCTTCTGTAGGCCAAACAAAATATTTTTCTTTCAATCTTTCCTTAAATTACACTTTCAAGCCTTCTGATCACTTAGCAGTAAATGTCTGCAGATGGATGGAGGGGATAAGGTAAGGAAAGGAAAAACACTTCCACCACTTAAAAATATGTAGAAAACACCCTAACAACATTTGCACTGAAAAAAACAAAACCAAACCTACCAAACAACTTTCTAAGGATACTTATTATGCAAAAAGAAGAAAAGTCATACTCTTTATCTTTCTCCTGTTTTCTATAAAAACCCAAACCCACAAACTATTCTGATAAAATGATTATACAGGATTTCATACTGTTAAAGGACACATGGTATAAGATCTTATGAAATAGTAAGACAACTCTTAAGTTCAGAGTTAATTTTTTTTAAGTGTCCAAAGATAGCATGAGTTTCACTTCTCTTGATCCCTGTGGCTACAGTCCTGCAGTAGTCTCCCTGTAGTAAAAGCCGCACTGATAAACTGAGATGAGGAAAAAAACCAGTAAGAATAAAATCTAATTGCAGTTTACATATGGATTCCTTCAAATGCTTTAGGAAATCACTTAATGTCCCCTTTACTTCAACTAGTATAATAACATTACACAGGCTGTTTACAAAAGATACAAAGAATCAGATATACTTCCCTATCTACAAAATGGGGAAAATAGTAATCTAAATTGTTCTTGTAAAGTTTCATTTATGCTTCAGAAAACATTCTGAACCTGAAAGCAATACTTTTGTATATTATCCTGTTTCACATATCATATCCAAAGAAGTTAAGCTCTGTTCTAGTTTAACTAAAGTTAGAAATAAATGAATAAAATAGTTAAGGGCTTCGTTTGTTTCAGGAATGTTGCAGACACTTTAAATCCTAAACAAGGAACTGGCTCAAAAGAAATCCATACATTTTAAGACACAGAAACTGAGAGATTAAATATTAGAACAACTTTTACTCTGCCCTACTGAGTTCTATTAAATGTAATGAGAGATGACCATTCTGATTCATGATTTTTTAGCATTTGTAGACCAATCTGTCCTTTAAAAAGGTATCTTCTTTTCTCCTCTACCAGGGAAGAAATCCCGAAGAAATAAGTATTTCTACTTCCTAAATCCCTGTATCTGCATTTACTGGACAATAGCCCTACAAACACCAGTGTTCAGAAGAATCATAACAGACATGCTATTTTCACCTGTTGAGATAGCATACAACTACCAAATCTCTAGACAAACAGAAAACATGACAATCTATGAAGGAAAACTGGTTGACTTACTACACCCACTGGAGTTACACACAAGTGAACTGCAGAAGCAATAGGTGAAATTACTTTTGATGTCACAGGATGTCACAGTTAACACCGCCTTAACTGTTTATCTAATCTTTGCTATAGATTTGTGACTATTACGTATAGTAGCAAGCAGCTCAGGATAACTACAATCTAAATTCTTCAAGGTACTTTATAAAAGATTACAGTATGTTTTGGCTGCATCTAAAGTTTGAATAATTTATCTCATCCATTAGTAAGTTAATTCAGGTTAGAAAAATACTGAAACAGAAGGTTATATTTCTCAATTCAATTCTTCATTTAAATTCAAACTAATTAATGAGTTTGCTTACAAAAATTTCAGCAGTTTCATTACACACTCCAGAAGTACTGTATTCTGCAGAGGACAGGCTGCATTCACCACTTAAAACAAATGCAGAAGTCCCGCTTTCAGTACAAAGCTAAACAGAGCCTGTGCTACTGAGTCACAATCAAGGCCAGCTACTTTTGAGGCACATTATACTTCAGCGTTTTACTTTTTCTGTTATGTTAAAAAGAAAACAAAGCATTAAAAGAGTCCATATATAAACTGTGTTTTTTGAAGTATTAGGTATTCCAATACTGCATCAGAAACAGCAGGGGGTAGTGTTTCAGTGCTTTTAAACCCATGTACTTTTGTAGCAAACTAAGTCTCACCCTGCATTTTCCCTTGTTACAGGTTACCATTAAATTCCCCACCTAGCTTTCTTCAGCACTTCTTCCGGCTGCATGCCTGGCAGGCAGAGTTCTCAACCCTCTTCTGAGCTGGCTAGCACAGGTCCTGCTCCAGACAATCTGGTGACCACCTGGCTGCTCCTTTCTGCCCCCCCCTTACAGATTTCCAAACTTTTATATTACCACCATTGTGGAAATCATTAGCCTAGAACAGGTCACCTCACACTGCTAATTTACAAATTTATTCCTACAAATATAGTGACTCAAAATCAGTTTAAATGTAAAATTAAAATATTAACTTGTACAGCACCACAAGCGTGTCCAACATTTTACAGACTAGAAGAACATTCCTACTGAGTTTATAGTCCAAACACTTCAAACCAGCATTTAGCGCAATGTAGAATATAGTAATTTTGTATGTCATTTGTAAAAAATATTTATTGTGAATGGCAAAGAGCTATTTGAATTTTCCGTAACTGAGACAATACGATCCTACCTAGGTTATGAATTTAGACCACTAGACTTTCAATTTTACCTACAAAAGGCAATGACCCCAACATCTACTAATCACATTAAATATTCCTCCAGTTATCTTAATTTTACCAAGTGTAACATCAGGCAATTGAGATTATGTGTTTACATAATAGGTTACAAATATTTTAACGGAAAAACCAAATCTATTATTTAGAAGTTTTAGAGTTTGGTTGTTGTGGTGGGTTTTTTTATTATTTTATATGCCTCCATATTTTGTTTTTCTTTTTCAGAGTTGATCTTGATACACACACCCCCACCTCCCCTGACCCCAAATCCAAATTTGCTACAGATTATCACAAACATTTGTAGAAAACTTCTATTTTCCCAAATATTTGTTTGCAATTTCAGGATATATTATCTCATGAATTACCATGACCAAGGTCCAGTATTGTCTTTGATTCAATTAAAGAGCCGATTCCCAGTTCTCCAACAGAATAAATTTAAGTATCTGCGAAACAGGACATATGTTCATTTTCCACCTGTATCACATTTTATTTGTATTAGTCGTTTTAAGGATTTCTTCCTTAAAATACAGCAAAAAAGCTTGTGTAAAATACATGAACATTGTTTCATGGCAATGGCTGAAGGGTGGCCAGTAAGAATTCTCCAATATTGTAATTTGTTCTAAGACCAAGTAAATTAGATTGAGTGGGGGGGTAGGGGAGTCAGCTTCAAAATTTAAAGCTCAAAACTTAAAGAGTTACAATGAAATATCCCTTTTGTAAAGCTTACTCTCTAACAAATCTTGCATTTAGTATGCAAAAGTAAAACAGAAAAAAGTAACTTTGTAATTAATTTGAATCACCGTCATCACATACTATGAGCAAACTGCGATTCTTCTCTAAGTTACCACATTGTGAAGATGCACTTTGACAAACAAATGAAAATTAGTGCAAAATTATTTTACTTATGATACAGAGACGCCATATGATGCCTTCTCACAGTGGCTGTTTCCATCCTGAAGATACAACTGTACTATCAGTTTTTACTGATTTAAGAAAACACTGACCGTGAACAAGCCATCCTACCATCTTCCACCTCTAAGCAGACTAACTGGACTGAAACCTACTTTTTATCTACAGATCTTTCAATTCAATCAGCAACTGAATTTAAGTAGCCAACAACCAGTGATAATGCAAGGGAAGTTACAGGAATCGGTTAGCAGAGGAAGACAACTACACTTTTCAAGTCAGAAGGGAACTGTATCTTTAGCGGGCAGCTAAACTGTTATCTGCATCATAGTAGCTGGCACGCTACAAGAATGAAACATTTACCAGCAATTACCTCCATGATCTCCTCGTGATCAGTTTACAATATTGTCAAAAGAAGAAGGAATACACAAGAGCAAGAAGACATGAGACCCACTGGTGCCACACACAGGATTGCTGACTACCAGAAAGATGACACAAACCTTGTAAATATTTTTACATAAAATCAGGTGTAATCTTCTAATCACAGAGCAATATGGTTTGAAGAAACCCCTGAAGGCAACCTCATCCACTGTCTGCTCAAAGCAAGGTTAACTTCAGCACGGTTTTTCCAGTCCCTGTACAGTCAAAGTTTTGATAGTCTCCAAGGACAGAGATTCCTCAGCCTTCCCCACTCACTCCAAGCACCAATACTGAAATAAAAGTAGGCAGTTCTATACATTTCTACAACTGCTTATTTGAAAAACATACGCCCCCTACAAAAATGATTAAATTACTTCTCAGGGAATTACATGACTTTTCAAGCACATTAGACTTAAATACTTTTCAGACCTTTTCAAAAATACATGTAAAACAAGCCAACAAGGTCAACAAAGAACGTATCCTGCTTTTAATTATCAGCTTATTTTTAATATCTTCATGAGAATCTACAAATCAGTACATCAGTTTCAAGCAGAAGGTGAAACGATGGCAAAACAGATGTGTAAAATTAAAAGGGAATAAGCCTCTGCTTCTACCTAAGTTGTTCATATTTTCAAAAGAAATAGAAGTTCTACTACTGCATTATTTTCTCAGTCAACTGGCAACAAATAAAAATACCAGATCTTTGACAGAAGCGATCACTTTTCTTACTTGGTTCAAAATACTCTTTTGCTCTTTTACTTTCTTTCTATTCTAGTCTAGTCCCCAACAAAGCATAATTCCTTCCTCCTGCTCAGGGATATAATTATGTCTTCATTAGTTCTGAAATGCAGTACAGTAGGAATCTGTTGATTTTTTGGCAGCATAGGCATACTAAATAAGAATAACCAGATGCTGCTTACATCACTTTCAGATACAGACAAATTAAAAGCAAAACAAAAACCAATGCACAGGTGTTCATGCAAGCAATAAATTCTGAGTTCCCCCACTATTTGGCTCTCTGTTATAAGGGTATTCTACTTTGGGTCCCAAAAGGAACATCGTGTGTTCACAGCTCACAGCTATTTCATGCCCTGAGATATACATACCCAATACAAATTATGCAGATAAAACTCTGTAACCATCTGGTCATCTAAAGTATTTTGTATAAATTGTGACCTATTTATTGGTACATAGACTGTTCCCCGGTCTGAATTTTCTTCTTCCTCTTTGTTGTATTTTGATTGAAAGTTAAGGATGGCAGTTTGCAGAACTCCACGACATGTTGTTCTTTTGTTTGCACACCAACAGGTGCACGAACAGCCATTAAGTAGGCTGGTGCTAAGTGCACAATAGCATAACTGCTCAGTTATGCTCTAGAAATCAGTGGAATTACCAAGGAGGAAAACAAAATAAATTGAAGTTCATATGAAAAATGAGATGAGCTGTCACTTGCAGGAGTGCTTAGTTATAACTAAAAATTATACTTTCATTTTCAGCCATTCTTCCAGTTTATGACTTACTAAAACAATAATCACTTCCTGCTTTGGGACTGAAATTGTTCCTGGTCCTCCTCATTCCAGAAGGTTGGTTTGTTTGTTTGTGGTTCTTCTGGAGAGAAAGGAGAAGGACAGATCAAGGAAATCCACCACTATAATATTTTAAAATAGTATTCACAATCTTTTTTGCTCTCCAGGCTCTTCAAATACTGAGTTCTCAATCATGGTCTTTCTGGAAGCAAAAGACTCTGCTTTTGTTAATGTATTCTTAAGAAAAAAAAAAATGGTTGAGAAAGTATGTACTTAGGATTTCAGTTAAAAACCACCAACAAACCAAACTTCACCATATACAATTTGCACACTATTTTCTTGACAGAAGTACAAAGTGCAACTAGTGAGATAAGTAAATGAGAGTATATAAAAAAACCTAACTAGACTATTTTTAATATTGTAGTATTAAGAATTATTGACATTTGAATACATATTGACAACCTGAATACTCATTTTTCATTTGTCTGAGGACTATGCTTACCACTAACTTATATAAGTTGAAAAGTAAACAGTTTAATACATTAAATCAACTGTGTGCACTGGAAAACTCATCTCAAATATCCATGCATTTGGAATAGAGACCTGAAATACAGGGCTACACAGATAGCCCTGTAATAACCTACAGGATGATTCCATGTATAGCGGCTTGGTTCAAGTCTCATTGCCTTTGCTTATTTAATTCAAGCCCTTTGCAAGAAATTTACTGCGTGTCTTTACAACACTGTACAATGGGAACCAGATCTCATTCAGAACAACTCTACAAATAAGTGACAAAATGATCATTACTGGAAGGTACATCTCAACCATTATGTACTTTTAGGAAGAGTACTGTATTTTCACAGTCATAACCAGCAGATTCTACATTAAAAGAGTGTTACTGAGCAGCAGTGCACATATATGTATACAAATAACCCAAAGGGAAGTCTCTCAGTCACCTTTGCAGCTACCTCAGGATGAAAAGGCAGATCCTGACTTCCACTACCTGCCTGCCTCCTAGACCTGACAGGAGCCATCTGGCCCTCGCCAATCACTTGCAGTTGCTGCCTGCTAGAAATAAAAGCGGAGAGAGCAAGGGTGAAGGACATGATGTGCAAATGCAGAGGAAATTCTTGTATCATCACCTTTACAACCAAGCAGCTCACTACTACAGACTTCTATTTTCAAAAATACAACATATATGAAGCATCAGATAAACCATGTAGTATCTAAGTATCTGCTCAGAGAGACAAATTATTTTGCCAGAGCTAGTTACATGAAAATATAAAAACATCCTAACTAAATTATACACTCAGAGCCAAAGGTTAGAATTTTGCCAGCCTATCAGATTTCAAATCTTTAGTTTTTCAGAAAGCCTGATCTAACTCCGATGAAATTTAGAACTTATTTTAACTGGCTTTGACTCTAGTTCACAACTAAATTACAGAACCAGGAACACAAGACCAAGCCCTTCAAACTTTAGGTCAAAAAAAAAAAAGAAGATAAGATTGCCAACAGCAAATAGTGGTGTAACATTCCTCACTGCTCATTCAAATGATGGAGAATTTTGATATTTGAGCACATTTTCCAGGCAAAAGTAAGAACATAAAAATTACAAATAACTAATTTAATGAAAATACTGAAAGGCACCACAGATAGAAGAAAATGTTAGTTATTCATTAGTTTATTTTCTACAGTGAGATAGAAAAAACACACACAATAGTTATTTATGCCCATTACTGCAGTAAAATTTGTTTTTCCTCTTTAATTCTCTTGAAATAAATGTCTAGTCAAATAATGGAAGCTCTGATCCTGGTTTGTTTCCAGGTATTTTCTCCAATGTTGTCAATTATTGACAGATACCTGAAACTGCCTAGTTAGTTTTACATTTTCTAGAAATAACCTCAACATAACTGATCCCCTGTATATTACCATACATTTCTAGTGAAGCAATGTAACTATCTTCCCCTATAAACATACTGAAAGCCATGACAAAACACAGGTAGCAGAGCCCTGGAGCACTCTGCTACAACAGATCTGGTAACACCTTGTCTATTGAGCCCAAGGGACACAGGAGTTGCAGTGGGGATTAGAAAGAGAAATAAACAATGGTTATTATAAATGTTTAAAGATTAAGGTAGCGAGCACTCTTTCATCGTGTAGAGTCTATTACTGAACCACCATAATTAATAATGAAATCATCTGTAATGCTTTTCAATCATATTTTAAGATGTTTCAAAAAAGAAAAGTAAATCAAAGAGACTGTGACTTATTCCTAAATCAATGTCTTGTCTAAGCCAGTAGGCAGCCTATTCCCTGTCGAACACAACATGCTTTGAGACTGCACATTCAGATATACAGTTCATGTGCAGGGTGAAATATCTTTTAACACCATATTTGATTGAAAAGAGAAAAATTTAACTAAAGGTAGTCACATGCTGCAAAAGCTTGAATGGTTGTAAAGAATATACAATGTCATAGGGCAAGATTATGTTATTCATTTCTTCACACAACTAATCATTTTTTATTTTAGGGAAAGTATTTGTTGGATTGTATGCTTCCAAAACAATTTATCCAACCATTTGTGCAAGCTGAAATACCCATAAAAGAGCTGTAAGCACTAATCTACAAATATATGACAAATGCAGAAGTTTTTGTTACTGGCACATTACTTGTGTCAGGATACCCAGCATCCCCAGCTCAAACCCCAGAAACTTCACTAACCTTCACACAAAGGACCAAGGAGTTTGAAGACACCACAACATGTATGGAAAGAGGTGCGAGGAAACATTTACACCAGCACTGCTGAAGTGCTAAAGCAGAAACCTGTAGTACTGTTAAAAATTGTAAACATTTGCCATTATAATTCTACATGTCAAAAGATAGACATCTCAATACACATGTCATTTTATACATACCAAGGCAGATGGAACTAATGACTTTAACTTGTTCAAAACTACACTAGTCTGACTTATGTGTGTATGCAGTAATAAACTGTAACAGTTGTAAGTTTGGTTGATACTGAAAATATAAATAAGAAATTTACATATCTATAGCTTTAAGAAAATGTGAAATTAAATGAGGTAAACTAACTAACCTTAAATAATGGATACAAACATAAAACCACCTTTGAAACGTAAATAGAGACTTCAGAAATAATAGTGCCACTTAGTTTACATGCAGTATTCCTTACAGGATCTAAATGGTATAACAGTTTACCTGTCCAAAACTTGAGCTGGTTCACCCTTTACCTGTCAGATTTGGGAACAGCCAAGATCTCTATCTAGAGGACAAAGCCAAAAGCACTATTTTCACAGTCTGAATGTTTTACTGGCCATATACTCCAAAGTTTCTTTTCAAATTTGACTTCCACTTTGGAGAAAGAAAAGAAAGTCATTAACATTTATACACACAGTATTATGGATATAAGATAAATTTTTCATTTTAACTCTCAGGAAGAAAAATGTTTCAGATGCACTGTATGTTTTTTCTTGAATGTTTACAGTGATCATTGGTAAATGGCTATGATAGCAATTCTATATTCACTTTCTTCTTAATATAACATTTCATTTTTTGCAACTGGCACTTCAATAGCTGTTTTTGCCTATTAAATATTTTGAATTGAGATGCTCTTTAATGAATCAGAATTAAAAAGTGGTTAGAAAATACAAGATTCTCTTCTTAATCATAACTGTACCTAGCCGTAACTTCCATGAAAGCTGACATATACCATAATTAAAAGTTCACCAAGTTACAGATGCTGCAGCAATGCTGTAACTTTCACTGAAGTTTCAGTCTTCTACAGCTTTGCTTTTCCCCTTTTAATAATGTCCACATTTAAATGAAATCTGCAATATTCATCTCTGATGTAATCTTTTAACTATATCTCACCTAGGCAACTATAAAATATCATTTAAAAAAACAACTGCAGAACTTCCTTATTTTCCCCTCACCTGCAGTATTCAAAAACCACATCACAGCCTAATGAGAAATGGAAGTCATTGAACAACCACACTTCTTTCAGTGTTGGAAACTGAATATAATTGAACAACTAGTTATACAGGTGTTTCAAGTTTAAAGGATGCTCTGTCTTGCAGGTGTGGCCTCACTACCAGAGAAGCATAAAAATGACATACAAGCAGCATTTGTCATCTTATCTATAATCTGACACTAATACCAATACAATCAGGCAGAGTCTATTCTGTTCCATTATAAGCAAGTGTGGTGGAACAGATTCCTCCCAAAATGCACAGGAACAGATTTACGGATCTTCAAACAAAAAACATGAGTTGGATTTACTTCCTCAGTCATAAATTTCCAGTATTCCCTTGCCATTTTCCATTAGCATGGAAAACACAAATATTTTAAATCACAATTAAGCTAGCTAATGTGCTGCATCCTGAACGATAACTATTTACATGTAAGTTTCATCGTGAAGCCTTAAATCACGTAATTCCTATTGTCTTAGTTAAGTACAGAAAGTAAGGAAAAAAAACTATTTACTAGTGCATACTATGTAATGTTTCCCAAAACATTGAAATTCTTACATTTTGAAAGTGCCATATATAAGAAACTACTATACAGATAAACTAGATGCTGTGGTACTTTATTTTAGCAATCTATTAATACTTTTTCAATGAACTGCATTACAAAAAGTAACAACTAATATTCTAATTTCTGTGCCTAACCTATTCAGTCACCACAGCTGGTGCCAACTTGTCATTGCTTCTAAACCACGTTATCAACTCACAATAGTAATGGTTTGTGAAGAACATATTACACACTCCCATCTTTTCTATTCTCATATGAAAACATAATCCCAAATCACCATATCATAATAGTCTGCACAGAAACTATTTGTGATACCATCATCAGGGATTGCAGCATTAGATAAGCAAAAAGCAGCAGACTAATCCTAGCAAGGATTTTATTTTCCTGCAAATATTCCTTATTACAAAACACACTTGCCCAAACTATTTTCTCCCCACTTGTTTTTTTCCTCCCCAAACTTCTCCAGGAGGCATTGGGTGTTCTTCCATTTCACAGTACTTATAATGGTACTTCTGTGAAAACCCAAGTGTCAGCACGTACTGTTTTTTGGGTTTTGTTTTTTTTTTTTAAAAAGACAACAGTAAAAAAAAAAAAAGACTACTTGTCTTTTGTACTGTCTTTATACAAAACATCTTTTATCAGTGTACATAAATATGGTTCTAGGAAAATACAACACTGAACAGCTTATAACAGGTAGAGTCTGGAAGATAAAAAGTGGAATAAGTTTTTCTCATTAAGAGTTCTACATTTTTGTATCATGTGAAAAAGCAGTGGCAAAAATATTCTTGTTAAAGCTGTTTAAAACTATGCTGCAAAGTTCTTGGTAGCTTGTAGAAGTCCCCAAGAAATTAGATGAATGATCCCCTATTTCTACCCCTTTATATACCCACCATTGACTCAGAGCATGTCTAGGAACTGTGGGGAAAGCCTTGAGTCATTTTAAGCAAACTTCTAAATGCCAAATCAGGTAAATAATTCTCACGCTTCCTAAATTCTGTAGTTTGGGGGTCGTGGTGGTGATGTTTGTCTGTTGTAACTCTAACCCAGCTGAAACCAGGAAATACAAACTCCTATTAAATCTCATTTCCTAAAAAGAAGTAAGAAATTTACAAGGCAATGCATTACTAATTTTTCCAACAGCCCAATAGTACTAGAGCTTAAGAGATAGAAAGTAATCATTCCAGACAAGGGTCATGAGCTGTTAGTATCACAAGATGAGTTAGGGAAGATAGACGCCAACTTCCTCCTCCCCCTCATCAAAAGATGGGAAACTTCTGCTGTATTTGTTCAGTTTCCTGTGTTTAAAAAGGAAAAAGGAGAAACTGGCACAATTGCAAAAAATTTCAGAACAGAAAAACCAAACCATCGTTACTCCTGAGTCCCAAAAAGAACTTACACATCATCCTAGCTACAGCATATGTTACTCCTTGCTCTTTTGACAGTGGCATAGGTGCCATTCATATTTAGTTATCATTCTGACATGCTGTCAAATTAACCTGAAGAATGCAAATAAAGGAGAGAGAAAGGGAAAGACAATTTTAACTACCTAAAATGCAGACAAATCAGAATGTAACAATGGGATGAACTGAAGGCACTTCTCTAACTATAGGGCCTTGACCTTGCCAAATTGCAGTAGTCTGCTACAGCCCAAAGTAGTTCTGGAAATAAAAAAAGTCTGAAATTACCATAATGGAAGAGGTAAGTAAGGAACTGCTAGCAGGTTTTCTACTAGGTTAAATGTAAGACAACTTACCTCTGTCCACAACCATAAATAATAAAAGCAAAAACCCAGAACAAGAATCCTTATTCTTTTAATTTTGAGTAATTATACAAATAAGTGCTTCTGACATTTTTGGAACAAAGGAAAATTATTCTTGGTTAAAATACATTATTTTAACTGTAGATAAATGAATTGTTTCAAATTTTTCCCGAGTTTAAGGGCTTTCTTTAAATGCCAGTGAAACTATTTTCCCTCCAACCCATTTTACAAAGAACATCATAGTTAAGAGCCACTCTTACCAAAACTGTACTACCCTAAAATTCTATTATGCTAACCATAATCTGAAAATAATAATACATTTAAATATATGATTCACTTCAGAGATGATTTTGTTATTGCAACACAATGCATATCTTTAAAATACTTTTACTTTCTACAAATATTATTTGATCTAAAAAGTACATGTTCCAAAATCTTATTACATATTTAATGTTTTGTAGTAAATGCATATTCAGAACTATTTCTTTACCAGAATTAAATCTGTTTTATATGGTGTATATTTGGTATGTAGGGTAGTTCTTGAATTGTACAATAGCAACATAAGCACGTTTTGGATTAATCACATTACTATTAGGTAGATTTACTAGACCACACACCTTACATAAAATGCAACACACTGAAAACTTCTGAAACCAGGGAACCCTGGCACCATTCATGATGGCCTCGCTCAGAGAACATCCCTTAGTTAAAATCTATGGGAAGTAGCATCATCCACCTGCTTGAGACAAAAGGGAAACACACACACTACCGGTCTTTAAGTGGCAGGTGAAACATCACTACATATAAGCTTAATTATAATTCCTCCCTACTCTTCCATACAAGTGATATGCAGACATCAGCTTTATACTAGCTATAAATTTGACACTTCTACTGTCCTTATGGTGTCTGATTAAAAAGTAACAAAGTAGCCTCTTCACTATTTTTGCAGGAAGGCAACTGATTCCTTGTGTTCATGAGCAACATATAGTATTAAAATCAGGTCAACAGTGAGTCACTAACTACAGGTGAAGTAACTTATTTATTTTTGAGATTGCTATTTAAGGTAAAGCCCAAAACTGATCTTAATGTAATAGTAAATAAATAATTTTTAGAATGATAAAAAAAAAAGTAGATTTGCTTATCTTTTTGTATGTATAAGAGTACTGCTTACTCCAGTGCTGAAATACACGGACTAAATACATGAAGACTAGTACCTCTAGAGAAAGTTTACAAAAAGGTAAAAAAATACTACATAATTGGGGTGGCCTCAAACATACATAAAAGTGCAAGAGATTGAGGAGAACAAGCTTGAGAAAGGCTAGAGGAAAACTGCCTACTAAAATCTGGTGATAACTGTATCCCTGATTAATCAGGACAATTTAGATTAATCAGGCATTTAGATTTTAACTTTATCTACAGAAAAATACTACTACCATCAACAAAGGAATTTCCTAATTATAATCTAAACTTCCAAAACACTTTGAGAAAAACATAATAATGGGAGATATTAAAACTTCCTATTCCAAGCTGAGAAACTGCTCCTTTGAGAAAAGTTTCTTGGATCCATGCTTCTAAGACAGAGGCTCACAGACACAAAATACCTAGTGCCAGCTAGCCCACAATGAAGTTCTTCCATTGCTAAAGCAGTCTTCCATTGCCATTATTTCCTTTCCGTTAAAGGACTTCCAAAAAAATCTTTAATTAAATCAAGTTTCTTAGGTATGAAATATTACACTTGCTATACAACTGCAAAATACAACTCCAACAATCCATTTGGAGTCAACAAACATTTGTTATAAATAACATTTTGTTAAAGTGAAAACAAGCCTGCAACCTGCAGGGCAAGAACTAACAGTACATGAAAATAAACACCTTTTCAACCAACCACCTTTTGTAAGGTGTTCTTACCAAAAAATCTTGCCAACCATAGGGAAGGTCAGTTTCATATACTGCATTGCATTACTGAATATGTAATATTTTCTAAGATTAAGATACATATATTTTACTATAAGAGTGAGAAACACTTGTGGTAGCAGTTCTCAAACTTGTAGTTGGGTAGCTGTATCAGTTCAGACTTAGGATTGTGTTTCCCCATCAATAACCTCCCAACTACAGGTCAAAGTATATGCAACTGGAAATGGAATATGACTCCACCCATATACTGCATTTCAACATTGATTATTAAGAAGAGGAGGGTGCTACAGAGAAAATCCCAAGAGGCAGCTGACACCTGAGAACCAGTTTTAAAATTCTGAAGCACTAATATAGTACAAGAAAAAGAGGTTGAAAATCAACCACTTGCTCAAAAAGATGTCACTTGCCAATAACGTGTTATTGATAAAAAGCATAACCTTTGTCTAAAAAAAATAGGTAAGAGGGAAAAATCAGTCCTACAGATGATCTCATTTCACACTTAGATCAACATTTATTTCCCTCTCTTTTGTTTATGTTGGAGTCTGTATATTCTTTGAATCCTCAATTAACATCCACATTAACATTTGAACATGAGTGCACAGAAAGATGCATGAAGATTGAGATACAAAGGGAAAAAAAGAAAAAAGGTAAAGCAACAATGTCAGTCACATCCAGCAAGTAAGTACTGTTGATCATTGGCATGATCCTGCAGAAACATACTTCCATGGGATTTCCTTCCTCTAAGGAAAGATGTTCTTGCCTTATGTAGCAGGAGCTGGATAATGGCCAGGCATCACAGTTGTGGTCTCTGAATTGATATGCACTTAAAATTTAAGAAAGGTCCATAATAGCAATATGTTACACTTAAAAGTAAAAAGAACGAACAGAAACTCTAACTGGTACACATTCTCTGAGAGACCTTTTTTTTTAAAATATCATTTGAATTGCTTAAAAAAAAAAGCAACAAAAAACCAACCAACGTTGTTAAGGAAATAAATACAAGACATTACATAAATAATGCTTCAAATATGCTACTAGATGGCTCCTGGACTTTGTCATCATCTTTTTAGGCCTTTCAGTTCCCACTGCAAGAGGTATCAACCTATGAAGGATTTGAGCCTTGGCAGAATCTAATTTAACAGTATTTGTTTTCAAATGCCTCTCCATTCCCTCTCTGACAAAAGGTCCAAATCTGTACTAAGGATTCTCTCGTTCCTTTACTGACGGTATGTTACAAAACTTCCTAACCATGCAACATTTTACACTTGCTTTTTTACACTGTATTTTCAACTTTAACTGTCCATTTTATATTGCTCATAATCAGCCATACACCTCCTGTGTAGTTATTATTAACTCCATGCTATTTGTACTCTTTCTACCAAGTATCCTCATGGTACTATCATAAGTTTGTTTGATTATGTGTCTTGATTACACAAGAATTTCTCATGGTCAAGGGAAGTGTTTTCAAGTATAATTCAGTCTCTTCTGCACTCACTCTACTCCACGAATCTACCCATCTCAACACTTGTAACTTTTGGTGTCATCCTTTGATGAACTCTGTCATTTTACTTTCCATACTGCATTAATCTATCGTTGCCTCCTTGATATTCAATGCCTAATATTCTCTCAATTATTATGCTTTTTGCATATAAAATCTATATACACACAAACATTCTACATGACAACCTGTGACTACGAAAGCTTTCCTGTTCTAGGACCACTCCTGGCAAAATGTCCCTACTCAGCTTTCTTTAAAGTACCACAAAAATAACAACCTCTTTCATCATCATGTACCTTCATTTTAAAACTCACTAAGATCCTCTGATCTTTCTCTCTCTTCCTCATTTAGTATCCACATACATACTACTCTGAGACCTTCTGAAGTTTTTACTAATTTGATCATTCTCATTAAATTGCTGCTCCATTTTAAGCACTAGCCAAAACCCCTATTTATCTCCATCTGTAAATAACTTTCAAGAAGACAACACAACTGTTAAGCCCTGAAAATTACTTAAGTGACAAGATTTGATCTACTGAGTAAAAACTAGTTAAAAGGGGGGAGGGGAAGATATCAAGAATGAGTACTTGCCTAAATATGTGGAATCCTTTCCTCTACATTCTCTGTGTTTTTCTTCCTGCTTAGTTTATAATGGGACTTTCCTGGGTATGCAGGACAACCTCCAGAAATTTAAAAGGCAAACAAAAAAACCCTCTCTGTTCAGAAAATGAACCATAAGACAATATGAATAACTTACTAAACTTGATCTATTAAAAATAAATAAACAGCAAAAGAACTAGGCAATTCAACACTAGAATCTGCTAGCGTGTCTCAGCAGCTAACGTAGTCAGTGGAACCCTGATGCAGGTCTCCATGAACGCAGAACTCTACAATTAAAAAACAAAACAAGTCCTCACTGCTACCAAAACCCTAAAAGCAGAGCTCGTATCACTACTGGGGGGCAACACCAGCAGCACAGCAGCCACTCGAGGGACAGCAGGACTGTCTGCTTGAAAAGGGATACCACAAGCTGCTATGTAAGATAACAGCAATAATTTCTGATGTACTTCAGCAAGCAAGAATGATGACCTATGCTCTTTTTCCACCCTCCTCTATGCACTGACATAGGGCAAGATGTAGAGAAAGGAGGTATGTACCCCTTTTAAATAATGTGTTGCTTTTATTCTCTGGAGACATCACTGTGGCTGACAGCTCAAAAGAGAGCGGCAACAAGCACTATTGCTAAACACAAATTTACATTATCTTTAGTAAAAAAAATTTTTTTTAAGTGTTTATTGGCAAAAATAATTCCAATCATAGTAGAAACAAAAACTGTGTAGCTGTATAATATCTGTATAACATGGTAGAAATTGCAGAGTTGCATGAAAAATATAGTTTGTCTACACCTTTGACTTACTCACCTGCCTTCTACCCACTAATTGTTTTGATCAGAACAACTTGCATTCCATAACTTGGAGTAGTTTTAAACAACAGCCATTTTATACACTCTGCTTACAGCAGACTGAGTTTAAAAGTTCTCTTTCCAAATTACACAAGCCTATGGCCCAGGCCAAGCAACAGTTTCATATCACATACGATCAAGAACCGTCAAAAAAAACAGTGCTTTGGACCTACTTCCACCTGTAAGATACAAAGTTGGCCTCTAAATCTTTGTGTTTGTAGGTATAGAAAAAACTCTTAGATTTTTTGAAAGTTTGCTCCATTAAATCTTCTCCTCTCTTGTTGAAAATTCATTCTTAACACATATGTAGTATTAGAGGTGGGACAGAAAGTCGATGCAACCTCTCCTGAACTTAAGTTGACATCCAGTCTTGCATATGCTATATATATACACACATATACAATAAAATATATACATTTCTTATATAATCAACATAAAAAATACTCATAAACATTACTATTTTTTTTTAAGTGACAACAGCATTTGAAGAAACCCTTACTGTTCTACAACTGTATCCATCTTAGCTTTCTTAAATGCAGCAATGCCCATGAAGAAATATTTTTCAAGATGAGATCTTTCTCCCTGCAAGCTTTTTAAGGGAGAGATAAAATCCTTTATTTGATTATATGCAATGTTATGCCTTTATGATATTTTAATATAAGGATTAAAGTAACAGTAATTGTGATGATGACAGATTTTTTTAAACCAAAATGAAAATGGTAAATTCAGTGTTAATGAAAAATATAAACTAACAGAAAATTAATTCTGTTTATGTAGCACTGGTAGCGCAAGCAAAGATGCAGAAAAACTACTAGAAGCTTGTACCAGTAAATCAGAACCTCACTGTAGAAAGCAGATGGTGCAACTCAAGTCAGAGACCACTCAGCACTTTACAAATAAGGACAGCCTTCACTCAGTAGCAACCCAGAACCTCTCAGTTAATACCCAGTGACCAGTTTAAATGAGGGAATTGGCCTGTAAAGACTAACTTACCAGCATTTGATTACATAACTCCTCCTCTTCCTTCTACAGTATCTACCCCATCCGCTCTTCCAAACACCAGTGGTCCCATATTCCTGTCTCCTCATCCAGTGCATGAATGCATCCAGCTCACTCTGTATTCACATTCCTTCCCTTTGCAATTTAACTACCTATGCTCAAATGATCTTCTCTCCCCCCTCATTAAAATACCTCCAAACACCTTGTCTTCCCTATTCTTTGGCCTACAGGTGATTGAGAAGCAACATGTGTTATTTGGCCCAACTGGAGGCGGGGTTAGCACGTGCCTCCCAGCTGGCTGTTCAGAGTATCAACCTAGCAGTACACACGCACCTTAGAGGCTCCAAGCTGCACATCTGGATCAACTGGCTGCCTGGTCAGGAGATGTGCATCTTCCCAATGGGCAGATGCCAAGTCAAGAAACAGATGAAGTCTCTGAAGGCACAAACCATTGCAAATGCATACCATCTGAACCAAAAAAGCCTTGAGGAAAGAAAGACAGCCCTGAGAGTCACTTCCACCTGGCGGCCTTCTACAGCAGAATCCTGTACAATGCCCCCTTTAAAGTTTCATCTAGTAAGGCAATCAGATCAACAATCCTGTACATTTGTATTATTGCTCTACGTTACATGGTATGTGAACAATCATATTTATGTTGTGTCTACTTCACTGTAACCTTCCATCATTATTTCCACAATATAAAAAAGGTTTTCATCATATTTAGTTTGACACTGTGAGTACTGTAAGTCGACAGTACTACAGATCACACTATCCTAGTGAAATTATAATAAAACCAAGTAAATTCTTTGATGTTTCTGAAAACAAGAAATAATAACAGCTTTTTGTTTTCCTTACTTAGCAAGATCACCAAGAAGCCCCCTTCCCCCCCAAAAAAGCAAGCTTCAATTAATTTACTCATATAGAAAACAAATCCTGTTGCTTTCACAAACTCTAAAAAGAAAACAATCACCAAACCTTGAGTCTGCAACTTTTGCTTACATGCAAAGACCTCCTGAAGACAACTAAAGAAACGAACACTGTTTACACCAATTCCAGTATCCTAAGTTTTAAATGCATCTTTATTGACTTCACTTTTTTAGTTTCTTTCCTTGCTAAAAGCAGGCACATTTTGTGTTAATATACATGGTCCACATCCTACACACCTTACCTTTACAAGCACACTGTGGGACTGACACAGGATGCCATCAATTTCAGCCTAGCTCTGAAGAGGGATGAGATTCCCCCTAAGCAGATCTAGACTTTGCCCACATGGGCAAAGGCAACTTACTGCAGACCTACAGAAGCATCAAGTCACCATAAAACTAACAGAATATTTTTGCTTTCTACCAGGCACATAAATTTATGGACAATCATAATCTTAAACTGCATTGCATACAAATATCCATAGAGAAATGTATCAGTACGTTTAGGGAATCTGGGTGTTTGTTTACAGTTAAATGCAGAACAGTAGATAATTTTTAAGTCACTTTTTTCTTTGATCCTGCTTAAGAAGCACTTTCTTCACCAGTTGGACTAACCCTCTTCAAAATACAATTAAACTGCTTCTTAGGAGAATGAAAGCTACTACAGGAAAATGGGGTTTGTATACTGGTAATATAAAAACCTAAATAGAAAAAAAGTCTTGCATTCATTTATGACAAAAACCACCTTTCTAAGAATGTAACTATTTCAGTAATAACAGCGTATTGACTATAGGACATATGAATGAAACAATACTAAACATGATGAAGTCATTGTCACCAATATTTTCTAACCTTATACATTTTTACTATGATTCTCTATACACTGACTAACATAACATCTTTCTAATAAACAACTTCATGTTATATAAACAGAGAAGCACATGGCATTAAACACGATAACAAGTTTAGCTAAATTTGAAGGAAATAAAGTACATTGAATCATTTGAAAAAAATGCTTACTAGAAGTATTCCAAGCTGTATGGTAGTTAGGGCCCTGTATAGTCTTAAAATCCAGTTAAACACTAATTCACTACAGGGGTCAGCCTTTGGCACATAATTGTGCTCAGAAACAAAATTTTCACTAAAAAAAAAAAAAAATTGTATTTCTATACCTTAAACTTATAAAAATTACCCTGGAAGAACAAGCAAAATGCACACCATTGCTGCAATGCTTCCCTAGGTCTGCAGAGTACCTGACAGCACATTTTTCAGGTATGTGAAATACCCTTTAGGTATTTGTCTGGATCCTGTGAATTCTGCATGTCCACAGCTGCAGAAATTTTTTTTTCCAGGTACCATGGTATCTATTATAGTTTTGCTGTAAAATTCAGTATTTTACTGTTGCTAGGCACCTGACATTTAGTGCTTTGTCCTCTTGCCCTTTTACCTGCATACACCTTTTCTTTCCTTCAGTTTTCTTTACAATTAGGAATTCATTTGATTACGGGAAATATTCCATGTGCAGTCAATGGGTACAGACATCAAAGGGGCAAGGAACCGAAGATGAATTCCAGCTTATAGTGAAAGATTGAGAAGATGATGATTAGCAGAGAATGAGAGACAAAAAGACCTGTGAGCTAGACAGCCAGGGTAAGCAGCACTGCAACAGTGAATCACTCTCAGCCCACAAGCAAAGGAAAGGATTTCTGAACTGGTCCACGTGGGTAACGCCATGGAAGTCAAGATAGTAAGGAAAGGATGCCCAGAAAGCATGCTCAAAACTTCCTCAGAAATAACTAATATTGAGATTAATCAAATACCATCTTGAATGAGGAGTCAGAACTATATGTGTGTATATATATATATATATATGAGGGGGGAAAAAAGGTATCTCACAATGATACAACAGATTAATACTGCCATGGAATTTATTCCCATTTACTACTGAGAGCACAAGGCTCTATTATGAAGAATATTCTCTAGAGACAAAGTTAAGGTTGCATATTCATACTTAAAGGAGGTAATTTCTGTTTTTTTCGGGTATTTACTGTGCAACTGTAGCATTATATGAATGTATACTGTTAGAAATGAGAATTTTCTTAGGTTTTCATAGATGGTACTGAGGGGAGAATCTCCAGTGTTTCAAAGGTCTGCTATCCTCCCCAAAATTACATAGGATATACGTAAATTCTGTAACATGGCACTGTTTACCTGGCCATCAGATACTCCTGAGCAAAATATCCATGTAAGGGAAGAACTGTTCCTAAGTTTACTTCCACAAGTTTTTTTTTAATACAAATATACTTTTAAAAAACCAAACCAAACCACACACACAGTTCTACACCTATCCTACACCATAATCATTGTTAACCTACTCAGAACATGCTAGATTTACCCCCAAATTAAACTATTTTCATTTAGCTTAATTAAGCCCCTGGCATGTATCCCAAATGAAAAGTTACCCCAACACACTGCATCCTAGTAATACATGTTGTTATAGCACTTCTCCAAAGAACTATTACAGAGCTACTCAAAGTTAGTCATGTGATTTAGTGATTTACAGAGCTGAGAATCTCTACACGTGGATTATCATGGAAGTATAGCAACCTTTGGACTGGGAGGTAGAGGCCAACCACCAGGCATCACAGCACGTAACAATGGATATGCATGCAGCCATAAGTATGACCCATCTAAACTTCAGCAAACATGAAAAAGTCCAGCAAACAATGCAAGAGAAGAGGTCTCTGAAACAGAATGATCGTTTTACTTTATAGGATTTTTATGTATTTTAGGCAGCTATGGATTGACAAGTAACACTGTAAATTATTCTGAAAGACTACAAATCTGAACAGTTGCTCCTCCCACACCAATAAAAAAGGAAAATACTATGAACTCAGTTCACTCTTGCAGACAACCATGCTCCAGTGCACCATTCAACAGAACTCCACTCGTAACAGTATGCAATCCCTCCTGCAGCATAGCTCGCTTGCTACAATTTATCTGGAGTTAAAGTAAAAGCATGCACATTCAATTTAAACATAGGAAACAAAAAGTAGAGAACCCAGCATCACTACCTTGTTGCTGAAAATCTAATTCAGGTCTGCTTAGACTTGAACTTGTTGCTCCAAGGAGACTGTATTTTAGATCTGATACCTAGCTCACTAATCTAGTACCTCAGGCAAAGCCTAAGCTCACTATTCTGGGTACCATCTTGCTGTTTTATTATCCTTCCTTAAGATAAGCTTCTTTCTTTCAACCGTTCCAATATTTCTCTGCTTAGGTATCCCAAATTTATTTATTCCCTAAGGAATAAAGATTGTTCTTCCTCTCATCTATGCTACATTTTCTGCTTCTCAACACTGCAGAGGGCAAACAAGCTTATGAATAGTTTTATTTTCCTCATATATTCCTAATTTATATTCATTTTCAAATATTTAAGATATGACATAGAAGCATGAAGAGACACAATCCCTGCATTAAAGAGCTTACAGTCTCACACTTCTCTGTGAGATAGGTAAACAAACATCAGCATACCCACTTTACAAATATGAATAAAAATACAGCAAATGATTTAACTAGGGCCACAGAATAAACATGTATCAGACTGATAACCAGAAACAAGATCATGTGATGGGATCTCGGGCCTATATCCAATTCCCTCTATGAACTGTGTCTTCTAATAATGTGGACTGGTACTACAGTTACTTCAAGTAGTCCCATTTAAGCTGCAAGACACCACTCTGACACTCTGAACAAGCATTTTAAAACAAAACACAGCAGAACAAAACACAATCTATTCTCATAATCTGTTACATACTTAGTTTTCAGTTTTCCAATTCATTATCCTGTTTTATTTTCAAACAGTGCTTCCTCAGCTATTGATTAAAAAAGATTTTTAAAAGAGAGTAAATAATAGTAGCCCCCTTTTATGGATGTTTTAACTAAGACTCAGGAAGAAGAAATCTGCCTGTCAGAACTGGATTCTAGTATTATAAAAAAAAGGCTTTACTGTATTTGGATTTCATTCCTATTTGACATGCACTCCCAAAAGTAACAGTCTGAACCTCTGTGTACCTCTAGTACCTCATCTGTAAGCTTAACAAATTATACTTCTATATTTCATTGCTGCATAAAGTGGGGAGTGGGATAGGAAAGAAAAAAAAGGGCATGAAAGTCTTATCTATTGAGGTTTAACTGCAAATAAACAAGGTAACTAGGGCCTACTAGCCCTAAAATTTAAAAAAACCCAAAACAAAACCAACACTTTTCTTAACCCAGGCTTATTGCACTTCACAAGGAAATAAGCAATATCCTTGCATTCCATATACATTCTTGATCTTGTTGTAATATGCCTACCATCTAGTCAAACCTATAATGTTACCACAAGTATCAATAATTTTAAAGCACAAATTAATTTTGATACTGTTTCTGTTAAAAATTAGAAAATGGCCTTAACACAGAAACTTTCCACCAAATATTAGAAGATTCAGTAGGTCCTAAAAGTCACCACAGTTATTACAGTGTTGCCAGAAACTTGTTCTTTGTAGGTTATTAGTTCTGACATGTCTCTAGATAAGCTTTCAAGTTAAACAATCAGAATTCTGTATTAAAACTGAAAAACAACATTCACCCCTCCCCAAATAAACCAATGTATTTCAGCTTAGCAGCAGTGATTTAGGTCATTTCTAACAAAAAGCTTGCAGAAAAATAATCAGGAAGAGAAAATATGTTAACATTCATCACACTAATTTTTCGGTACATTTTTCAGCAGTAAAAAGGAGTTTACCCTCTGAAGGAAAAAGTCAGAAACTTTGATAGAGGCCAAACTCATCTGCATAGTGACTAGTATCACAACATAACTCTAAGAAAGAGCAATTTTAAGGTAGCTATGTTTCCTTTCACCTGCTGCTTGCTCTCCTCAGAAAAGGCCTAATGGAAATTTTGTATTATAAAAGTTCTATTATCTTTTGAGCAGATTCCCAGCAACTCTGACAAGACAATATCCATCCAAATAAGTAACTTCTATTGAGAGACATTCTAAGATTTTAAGAACCAACGTGTTTAATTCCTCCAAATAAAGCTTTATAGCATGAACAGTACCTAGTCTTGATTGTGAATATGTTGACTGCATGATTACATAATCAAATACATAAAACAAAATTCTCCTTCCAACTATGTAAAATATTCACTTCAGACTTAAAAGCAAGGTCTCAAGACATCTGACTGAAACACACGTTACAATTCTTATCTTGAGGGGGAAAAAATAATTTTTAAAAGAAATTAAAAATGTCATCCATGTATTTGTTTCCTGCCTCACCAACGACTGCAGGATTTGCGACAAAATTAAGCGCATCAGATTCCACAGGTGAAGTCTGTACTGTTGCAATAAAAGTCTGTAGCTATGCAAGATGAAAACCTTCATTATAGTGTTATTCAAGGATGGATAGAACCTGTAAGGT
Source organism: Strix uralensis (assembly GCF_047716275.1). Taxonomy (NCBI): domain Eukaryota; kingdom Metazoa; phylum Chordata; class Aves; order Strigiformes; family Strigidae; genus Strix; species Strix uralensis. Next base: position 34,996,171 of record NC_133976.1, on the reverse strand, counting down.
CATCTGGTCCATTTCTCTGCCAGTCCTGGCTCATTACCTGTTGCACATGTATTAGTGTCCCGACCAGGCTGGTTCTGAATGACCCACAGGTTCCCCCATACTCCGCTTGGCATATTATTTAGAACGTATACAGGTATATCTTGGGGGTTTTTGAGCAGCTGTCTGCTCTGAATTTTCTCCCTTGGTTTCATCTCAGCTTACATGTTAACACAGCCTCTCACTTTATTTAAAATTATCTCCCTTTTAAGTATTTAGGCTCCTCAAAATGCTTGTAAAATACCATTTACCCTTCTCACCCAAAATGTTAATTTAGCCAAGCAAAACATACTTATTTCTCAAGTCTTTTTAAAGATCAGTTAGTCCCTTCAGCCTTCTTAACATTTTGTTGCTCTTCTCTAAGCTTCTGCTAAGTTGCCCCACCTGTTGCAAAGGCTCTGAAAGTAAAATAGTACTCCAAATACAGTCACACAATCTCATACAAAAACTTATCTTCCACTTGTTCAATGACTCTGTGGATGCAACCTAAACTCATTCTGATTTTTACGAAGTCTATGTTTCATATTGCAAATTGGGGCCTGTTCTTCCTGTCAGAAGCATGCAGAAATCCCTTTCATATGAAAGGGAGTTGGGTGCACACAACTGACAGGATTATCAGGCCCATGGTAGCACTCCCATCCCTTTTTCAGCAATACTGCTTTCCAGGTTATTCCCTCACAATGAATACCTGTTTTGGATTACTGTCCCTCAACTGTTTTAGCTTGCATTTTCCAAACTAAATCTCATTTGTATTTTCCAACAATGTGCCTAATTTCTTCACATAACCTTTTCTTTTCTGCCCTGACTTGTGTTTAACTCTTCCCACTATCCTTGTCTGCTAACGTCACAAGTGCACAATTCACCTTCTCATAACTAATCCAGACACTAAATATGCCTAAAATGGCTAAACTTGTATTACTACGTGCACATGTAATCACTGATGTTACTCCTTTAGCACCTAAAACTGCTGTGACTCACCAAATCTATTCTTTCTACTTTGTTCTATTTTTGTTTATGGCCCTTCAAACAATTCTTCATTCAGATGATTATCCATATACATAAATAATTTGTTAATGAGAGACTCTGAGATGTATTTGAATTTTAGAAAATATGTAAAATATTACTACAGATACAACTTTCTCTTCATCCACTGGGGCCTTGAACCTGCAATCAGATCTGGCAAGCAAGCCAGTCCTGTACTTCTCCATACTCACTGATCTGTGTGCAGATGCTGTTGCAGCATCAGCTCCTAATTTTAAACACTGAGCAAGAATAACAAAGAAAAGTCTTTTAAAGTAATTTTGCTTGGAAAATTCCAGGCTGCATGTTACTGTTTCCCTAATATTTCTGCCATTATTTTACTAGGAACAGAATCCCTTAAATTTGTCTAGTTCTTCAGCTCATGCCTCTTTTTTCTTCCTCCCTCCCTTTTTTAAAAAAAAAAAAAGAAATCAGTACTATTATTCAATTTCTTAGTGACATCTTGAAGATCAAATGACCTATAAATACCTTCAGATCTTTCAAGAACCCCATTTGTTGTCAATAAGTATTTCATATGGTCCTGATTTTTAACTGCTCACACTTTTTCATCCTACTATATATGGAATTTCAGGAAATTCAGCCTAATGGCTTGCCTTCATAATAACTTTATGCAACTTCTCATTTATGAACTGACTTCTTTCCTCTCTACTTGACTTCCCCTTACCTCCCCAATATTTACAACAGCAAATTCTTATTCACCTTTAACTAGTACTAACTCATTCCTGCTGCCTCTATCAGAAGTTTACAATACACACCTGCTTCCCACCTTTCAGAAATTCTCTGCAGAACTGAGACTTAAACTTATTTTACCTTACACTTAGTTGTTTCACATAATTTCACTTAATGCAGATAAATACCTTTTAAAAGACAATGGATTTTTAATTCAGTCAGGCATACTTCATTTGCACTCCCCAAGAATAGATGAAGACCCACAACAGAAATAAATGTATTGCTTACGCTCACATGAAAACCAACACAACCTTGTTCTAATATATAAGGTCACATCAGCCCAATTCTTTGTAGGACTGTAACCTAATCAACCATTAACATAAAAACCAGGCTATACTTCATGTTAACTTTCTTTTCACCTACTGTATGTTTACCAACTGACAAAAATGTAAAAGCATGCCCACATTACTGATGTTTACATTTATTACCCCATATTAAAATACTTTCATTAACATTATAAAATAATCTTTAGAGAAGCATTTAGAAAATGCTTTACTAATTCACCTCAATTGAGATGAAACATCTAATTTGCACTACATCCAAGGGAATTACACTCTCTGATGCTGTAGAGACTTACAGAACTACATTAACAAGGTACAGTCTATCAATGGTTATCGGCACTGTGGCTTTTGACTGCTCACTAAGAACCACAGTGCATAAATTACTTCACCTGTCAGACGGCTCAAAGCAACACAGGCACAAAGTTTGAATGGTTCAGACTTTCCCTATTATAAGTAACTTTTTCCAGTGAGAGAAAAGGGAGGGCAGCACAAGGGAGAAGGGGTAGATACGATTCTCTATCATCTATTCAAATACCACCTATCATAAAGCCGATCAAAATTAGATCGGAAGTTTAAACGATTCACATATTTAATGAAGCCTAACATACAATCCCAAAGACACGCCGCAAAATTCCACAACAGTCAAAATGAAAAAGTTATTTAAACAAAAGACACACCTCAACTGCCTAGAAAAAACATAAGCCAATGATTGTTTTACAAAACATTTGGTTTGATCAAGCCAATGGGACTACTGACGTCACACAAATAATTCAACTTTCTAAATTATTTACACAGTAATTTTAAGTCAAAATGACAGCGTTATTACAGATAACACAGCAAAACGAGCAAGTGGTCCATGTAGCTTGAGATCTTATCTCAGCGAACATGGTATGCCAGATGTTTCATAGAAAGAAGCAACTTTCATCACAAACCATCACAAATCCAAGTCTGCAAATGTGTTCATGTAGGTGCACACCACTGAATCCCTCTGAATTCAACAGGGTCCCATCTGCCATGCAGATCCCTCGCTTTACAGCGGACACACAACATACAACTGGATAAAAATTTATATGAAAGTTGATAGGCCTCAGTTTGGCTTTGTTTGCAAAGTCATTACAATAGTGAGGCCAAGATTATAGTCATAATTGAGATTCAAGAGGAAATTTTTTTTTCCAAGGATAATTGCTCAGCAGTTCATGAAAATCTACCCCTATAAGAAAACTCAGGTTATGTTCTTCAACAGAGATAAACAAGACCCTGTTTACAAATTTATCCTTAGAGCATTTTTTCTTTCCCTATAACCAAATCCCCACCCTAAATCTTCTAGATTAAAGCTTAACAAACGTTAACCTAGCACAGATACATGTGTATATACAGTCTCATTACTGCACATGTAAGGAGGTGACCTCAGCTAGGAAACAGTTCACAGCAAACTTAGATTATGTGAAAAGCAACAGTGAGTAAAGCAGTAATTCAGAAAAAACAAGAACAAAAAAACAAAAACCAAAACAACCACTAAAAACCAATCCACCCCAAAACCAACAACCTTGACAGTTTATTTCAGAATGGCCTAAGTAAATCACAGATTATGATAAAACAGACATTTTTAAAGATTCTTCATCTTAACTGTTCATCAACTGTTTTTCCTAGAGTCCAAATTTAGGAAAATCCCTAAGTTTAAAAAAAATATTTCAGTTATTTGTTTGTAATCATTTATACATATTTTCAGCAACTGTATTTTAAATTATGTTAATACCAGCATGCTAATAATAAAAATAGCATTTTTGTATGTCTGATTCTAAATTAAAAAGTAGTACCTTATTAAAAATTAATAGTCATTAGAAAGCTAAATTAACATTAATTGTGTTAACTGTCACAGCATACATATACTTTCAAAATACAAATGAAAACACAAATGACATACAACCTTCTACTGCAAAAAGTTAGGCCATTCAAACACTTACAAAATATAGAAATAAGAAGGAAACGGTAGAAACCAAAAAACTATCATTTTGCAAATTATATGTAAAATCTAGTCAAGTAATAGACTACATGGTGAAACAGAAAAACTCAAAAAGCAAAAAACTGCTCTCTATGACCCAACAAATCTCCAGCAACACTATCTCAATTCTATGTAGTAGAGGGGAATTAAAAAAAAAACCAAAAAACAACCAAAAAACACCAACAGAGAAGGACATCCTAAAGTGAGCTTCCCACTTCATTCCTAGGTCTACTAACAATCATAAACTTTGGTAAAGCTATTAACAATGGTAATTTCTTTTCTTAGTCTGAATCTTAAAGCAATCATATGTCACCACCAAAAAAAAGAAAAATACAGTAACTACAGATATCTGACTAAGGTTTTCCAGACATCATTGTAACTCAATAACTGCTCCACTGTGCTATGAACTCTACAGCTTCAAGCTGGAAGTCAATCTAGGACAACCAATAGAAAGTGCACCTGTACAATTACTGCATTTCCTAATTCAGAAGGCCAAACTAGAGACAGATAAAGCTTGTGTGTACTCAGATCATCAAAACAGAAGTCCAAAAGCCCATACATCTTTTGTACATATCGCACATCTAGATTATCGTTAATTGCAATGAAAAATATAATTTATACAATTCAGAAACAGAAAATTACATTCCTTAACCAACATACATAAAACTTTATTCTAAATGAAATATAATTGTCTACATACAGCATCTGAAAACACTACATATGCAATAATTGTAAAATCTTTCACACAAAGAATAGTCACCAAAAGTTAATAATTTTTTTTTAAAATGTCATCTGAATAGTACCACACACAGTAATTTAAAATATTCAATATGAACTCCATGCTACATTAAAAAATAATCTACATCACAAAAAATAACCTGTATCATTTCAAGGAATGTAATCTTATTTTTAAAAACTGCATAAATCTACTATTTTTCAAATAATAAAAAAATTACTTAGCTCTTTGTACTCTAAAATAAAAAATAACGTATGCTGCTAGTAGTTGATAACAAGATAATTTATCCAAAGCAGTCTACCTTCCTGCAGATGCATTTTCATTCAATGTCTGACCCCACTGAGCAGTAAACTTTACATATATCAACACATTTCAGTGCTCCAAAAATCAAGCTAAGTTTCTGTAACTACAATAACATGATCTCTTAGTAACAGTTCTTTAGTAGTGTCATTCTAAAACAATCAATAAAAATGGCTCTGACATACATTGTTTATATACTTGGGATCCCTTCAAAGTTTAAGGCTTGCAGATGTAAAATACGAATAAAATAACTACAAAACAGAATTACCTTTAACTGATTACTGCCCCAAACCAGTAAGGAATTACAAGTTCTTTCTGCTTTATTTTATAGCATTTTTAAAGAGTAGGGATATTTTTATTATTGCACACACTGAAAACCAAATATAATCCCACACTCAAAAATACTATTGCAACAGCTTGATAGCACTCACCGCAAGTAATACTGCTTTAAAGCGAAGGCAGCGTTAGAACAACTTCTGGGAAAGTTAAACTCCTCTACAATTTCTCCCCACTGATTCTTCTCTGATACCTGTCAAAAACAACACACAGGCCGAGATACACAACGTACACATAAACACGTCGTTGACAGCGAACATCACAAGAAAACACAAGCTGCCATGAAGCAAATAGATAGATATATAAAAAGAAATAAACAGGAATGTATATGGGATTTAGGACTATGTATTTTACTGACAGTCGGTAGTATTTCCCCTTCGGGAATAATCCCGCTTCTCACCAGTATTTTACTTTATTTATTTTTTAACATATACCTTTTTTTTTTCGGGGGGGACGACCGGGAGGATTTGTATTGTTTTGGGGTTTGTTTGTTTTTGTTTTTACTACCTGGACAATAACCAATCGGGAGTCCCTCTGTCGCCCCCTTTTAAATCCTAACGCGGTCCGTTAAAAACCCAAAGAAGTTTAAAATAATGCAGGGAAGTCGTGGCGGGGGCGCCCCCTGGCCTCCGGGGCGCGGGGGCGCCGTCCCGGGGGGTCCCCCCAAGACAGATCCACAGACACAGAGAGGCCTTTCTTTTGAGGCCTACATTTCTGTCCCTAGCCTTGAAGCCTAAAGATGGCTATTTGATTACACACCGTCTTGGGTGCCCCTTTTGTTATTTTTCTCCGGGAAGGGCTCGGAGGGCAGCGCCCGGCCCCCCCCCGGCTGCGAGGATCGTTTCCTAGCCCATGCTCCGTGCCGATTATCGATGTTAAACATGCCCGCTAATTTTGAGTTGCACTAAAACTGCACTCAGACTCTCTCCTCTCTGTCTCTCCCTCTGTGAGAGAGACATACAGAGAGCTGCCACCACAACCGAAAGAAACTGCCTCTCGCCGACCGGAGCTCTCTGCTCCCTCCTCGCCTTCGCCCGGGGAAGGGGGACAGGGGCGAGGGGCTCCGGCGGAGGCGGGGGAGGCACCAGCGGGGTGTGCGCCGTACCCCCGGATCCCCCTTCATCGCTCCACCGACAAGGCCAAGCCACCAACCTGCCTATCTGCTCGCTTCCTTCTTCCACCCCCCACCTTCTCTAACCGGCTTTAAATAGGACGGTTCCCGGCCACCCCGGCTCCCCCCGCCGCCCCCGGGGGTCAGAGGAGACTTTTGGGAAGAGGTTAGTGGGAGGGAAACCCAAATTAAAACTTCCACTCACCTTCCCAAATCCGCCTAAAGTGGTGACTCTGGTGTAGAGAGCGTGAAGATCCAGCTCCTTCCCACCCACCACGGGGATCTTCTTAAAAGGAGACCTGCCAAAGGAGATACACACAAAACACCACAACTTGTCAGCTCTGCCCCCTTTTCTCCCCTCGCTGGGGCTGCCGTGTCCTTCAGGGAAGGGGCTGGAAGTTGGATCTGGTCGGTTTAAAAGCCTCCCCCCCTCCCGTTCCATCTCCCCATTTTCCTCACCCTCTGCTGTGGTGAAACTGCCGCAGCTCGTCCAGGAAAGCGAGTCCCTTTCTCCGCTGGTCTGCGTGGTTTTTACCCGTCGAATTTGCCATTTTTGTATTAAAAAAGGTTCTCGTAAAAAAAAAAAAAATTCCAATCAAAAAAAAAAAAAAAAAAACGGCCGACAACAACAACAACAATCCCCGGCTCCTCCTTGTCTTTAAGAGACCCAGGTGCCCGTGCTCGGCCGGGGATCAGCCATGGAGAGGGGCTTGTTTAAAAAAAAGTTTAAAAGGAATAAGGGAGCCCCAGAGAGTGTGGTAATTGCGAGTCCTGTCTCCACACAACACACAGGCAAAGAGACAGGGAGGGAGAGGGGCACCTCTCAGTAATTCCTCCTCCCGCTGCTGCTGCCTCTCTCAGCACCACAAACCCAACCGATCCAGCCTGCACATGAGACTCAACATGGTGCTGCTGGATCACACAATGAATTGGGTTACTGTTGTGGTGGGGTGGGGGGGGAGCCGGAGTGAGGTATTGACAGTGTGTGTGTGTTACAGCCGCGGCTCCATGCGATCTCCCTCTCCCTCGCTCGCTCGCTCCCTCGCTCGCTCTCTCACACACACACACTGTACAGCTACGGCAGCGGCGGCGGCGGCGGTGGCGGCGGCAGCGGGATTCACTTCTCTTCTCTCTCAGACAAAAAGATCTGAGGCCGCCGTGCTTCTGCCTGGACGAGAGCGCAACACAGCGGACCCCGGAGGCCGGTCCCGGTACTGCAGAAGGCAGCTCTAAAGGCAAAAGCCAGCACAGCCCCAGCAAGCAGTTCCTGGCGGGGAACAATAGGCTCCTCTCGCCGCTAAGGGCTCATCTGCAATGTGCCGCAAACTTCACACAAAGCCGGGCGGAAAGAGGCGAGGGAGAAGGAGAAGAGGGGAGGAAAAAAACGGCTACTACCGGTTGTTCCGGGGCTAGGGGCCGAGGAAAGGGCCCTCCCTTGCCAGGCTCGCACCGATCGGCCTCTCTCCGCTGGCTGGCGGCGGGAGGGGGGGGGGGGGGGCGGCAGGAAAGGTGGATTTGGAAAGCGGGGCCGAATTTTTTAATTGGAGTAAACCCAACGCCCTGAGTTCAAGGGGAGAGAAAACAACAACTGAAGGGGGCACTGGTGGATTTGGACTTTTGAAAAACTTTCCGAGTCTCCCGGCCTGAGGTGTTTCCAAGGGCAGGAAGTCGCCCCGGATGGCACGGCGGGGGCGGGAGGGGCTGCTCGCTGAGCCGGGGGGGCAGCAGGAACCCCTCATTTCGAGGCGTGAGGTATTTAAAACTCAGCAAAGGAGAATGCCGAGCGCTTTACCAAGCAGGGGCTGCCCTGGAGAGGTTTGCCAGCAGGGGCCTGAGCTCTGGCTCACTCCATATTTTTTTTTTTTTTTTTCTTCTTGGAGATACTACGGCCTGTAATCAAAAGTGCTTTAGGACTGCCGAACTCAATCTTAGCCGCCTATATATTTCTGTATATTGATGAATGGTACATACAGCATAAAATAACTTAAGGAGGAAGGTCTTGGCCCTCACCCTGAGCGGGCAGTAGCCAACAGTGGCACTGCAGGCCACTCTCCCCTCTGCCTATGGCGTGTACAGTGTTTGTAAACACTTGTTTTCTGTTTCCCACACGGGAGCCCCGGAGAAGACCAGCACCCTGACCACAATGGAGCCTGGTGCCGCTTGGGCTAAACAGGAGCAAGAATGAGCCCATGCAGTGAACGGCACCTTCTGTTGAGCCTCTGCTCCTCAGGTAAAGCAAGCAGCGACCCGGGTGGGCATTTGTCCTTCCCTGGCAAGCAAACAGCCTCAGGTGAGCGCAGCTTGCTCCAGCTTAAGAGGCTCTGGAGGAACATTTGCCCCTTGCAACTGATACGTTGAAATCCAAGGCCAAATTGGGCCTTTAGGTTTTTTTCTAAGCAGAATTCATTAAAGTCAGTAAGGAGCTGTGTTTTAAAATCAATGGCACATTATGACCCCAAGTGAGCACTTAAAGAAGGAAAACTATAATTCCTTTCTACTCCATGTACTAACTTACCTCAAACCATTTTTTTTTTCCAAGTAAGATTTTTTTCCTTTTGACTTGAGTGCTGTTTCAGCTTGAATATAGCTATAGAGACAGAGATACAGTAAGATGCTTGGTAAGATTTGCCCTGGGCTCACACTTCTGGGGCAGGGGGAGGGGGAAAAGAAATCCCTCAGTTTCAGATTAATACTCTGTACTGAAAGTCGCCCTGTATGGATGGCGTGGTGGTGTGTGGATTTCAGTGTAAGAAATACATAGCGTCTTACTCACTGTAGCATTAAGAGTCCCCCCCCCCCCCCTAAAATTAGACCTGCAGCAGATACCTGTCTGCAGCTCCTGTCTGTGACACTCTTGAGTTTCTGCTATTTCAGCAACAGTACGCATAAAACTCCCCAAGCCAGGATAATACGAATGAGAGCGGTTTAAAACAAGCGATTGAGGGGCTAAATCGCTCTTTCAGACATACACAGCTAAACCTTCCTTCACAGGAGGGCGGTGGTTTTTAATCATGCCTTAAAATTCCTTAAAAGCAGGGGGTCTCCCCTCCGCGAGGGGCGGTCGGCAGAGGTGAGTCACTTTCCTCGCCCGGGTGCTCTGTGGGAGCGGGAGGCAGAGGGGAGGATAGGCAAATTGCGTAGCAGGGCTAGGTGGGTTTCCATGCTAAGCACAGCAATTGCGCACGGTCCCTTACGTAACTGTCAGCTGGGGATTCCCTAGAGGGGGTCACTTTATTCAACCATTACACAGACCCCGGCCGTCGCTCCGGCGCGCCTGGGCTGCCGTTGCCGCCGCTACTGAGGCTGCGGCTCCAGCTAGAGCGGCGGCTCCTCACAAAATGGCGGCGCCCATGGAAGCGGCAGCCCCATTTTGTGCCCGGCAGAGCCTGTCAACAAAACGCCGACTTGGCCAAGGCTGAGGAACAGAAGGCGGCGGCTCGTTCGCGTTACAGAGAGCGGAGGGAGGAGAGCGAAGGATTTCACCGCCCTCCCGCCGCCGAGAGGAGACTTTCTATCAAGTGTGCGCGTTGGGGGAGGGAGGAGAGGGAGGTGAAGGGGGACGCGAGCAGCGAGCGAGTCAGAGGCTGCCTTATCCCAGCGCGGAGCTGCCGGAGCTGCGGCGCGGGGGAGGGGAAGGGGAAGGCGAAAGCAGGCGGCCCTGGCGCTGCCCGCGCCGGCTCCGCCGCTCGCCGGGGCCCCGCTCGCGGAGATCCGAGGGCTTCGGAGGCGGGGGGCTGGGGGAGCGGCCGGCGGTGCGGGGTTGGGCGGGCCGCGGCGAGCGCGGGAGCCCGGGGCTGCCCGGGCGGGAGGCGCTGCTCCCCGCTCTCGTCCTCCCGCGCAGCCCGGGCGGACGGGACCGCTCCTGTCGGATTCCGGCGAACCTGTAATGGATGACAGGACGATCCAGCTCCTTATGTAGCTAACTAGGTCACTGTCAGCACTTAATTACTGTTTGTTTCATTTTAGTGCGTGCCTTATGAATAAACCGGCTATTAGGCTGATGCTTCAAGTAACACTATCCAGCACCAAGGTACAAAATGTCTGTATTGGACTCTGATCTTGTGATGCCAGCTTGGTAATAATTACTGTTTTACATTAACGATGTCTCGGTTCTTATAGCTTGGTTCTTCAGCTTATAGCTGGAACAGTTGGAGATCCCCTATGATAAGGTTGTAAAGCAAGAATTAATATTACACCACCGGTTTTGTTTTATATTGACGGGGGCTCCCCTCTTTTTTGAGGTAGAGAAAGGGCTTGTGAATTAAGACTTTTCCTGCTTAATCTGTGTTAATGTGCATGCATTTTAATGGTATTAAATAAAGGCGATGACCTATTTCTGGTGGAAGTGAAAATTTTTAAATGTACCAAAATTATGTTGATATTTGGGAATTACGAAATATCTCATGTTGCACATTTAAGAGTCAAAGATTAAATGTAGGGAAAAAGGGAAAAAAAAATCTCGCTATTTAGAAAAAAAAATCCTTTTAATTGATCTCTGTATAGTACCTGTCAATGCAATTTGAATTTATTTAAACTGTAAAATAAAACTTGTACTACTATTAACTGCTTATAAAAGTTATCATTACAATGAATCTTAACATGTAAATGTTATGTGTGGAATGAGCATTCTTGCAGACAGCGCAGTAACTGAATTGTCACTATTCAGTAGTGGTTGGGTGGTTTTTTGGTGTGTCGGTTGCTTTTTTTGAGTATAACTGCTAAGTGAATCTTCTGTTCTAATAGCTGTATCCTGTGTTGCAGTTTCAAACTTTTTTCTTGCATCTTTAATTTTGTGCTTATTACCTATTTGCCGAACTGCTGCTATACAGAGAGCAGGCCACAATTGCTCTTGTCAGTGTGCCACTAACTCTGCATTTGCTTTCTGCTGGGTGAAATATTCTTGCTCATTTCCATTTTCATTTCTGCTTGTGCTGCTCTTGAATTGTGGCAACATTACATTTTGATTAGAGTAACTAGTATCACTAGCTCAATGCTACTTATATTAAACAGTAAACTGTAAATCCTTAGAAACTGAAGTTAGTGTATTTTATTTGTGTATATGTGCCTGTGTGTACATATGTGTTTTTAGAAAATGCAGCCTATTAGATGGATTAGAGAAAACAGTAAATTCACTCTTAAAACCGCAGACTGTAGCATATAATATAGGTGCAATCTGAAAATAAACACAAGAATTACAGGATGAGCGTCTGGTAGAGGAGAAAGGGTCAGAAAGCCAGTGGTAAATTTTAGTGGCACTCATCTCGACCATTTTTAATAAAAAATGTTAAACATGTTTAGAGTTAACTACATACATTAGGCTAAAGACTTCACTCTGCATAGCTTGCTGTGACAAATGTACACTTCAACAAGGGGTATTTACTCATCAAGGTATTAGTCCTACCCCTTCTTACTGAATACTATTTTAAAATTCTTTATTACATTTTAGTGTGCTAAAGCTACCTTTTAAAGATGCTGCTACTTTGTATAGACTGTAAATGGCTAGTCTTCAGTGGTACAGTATAAAATCATAAATTAAAGGTCTTGCACATGAAATGAAATGCTAAACAGTACAGCAGAGGTGGGGAAGCAGATGTACAGTATTACAGGCTACCTCTGCACACTTGTAGAGATTTCCACTACAGTTAGTGAAACTTAACTACCCCAGTAGGCTTGGGTTAGATAATCTTAAAAAAAAAAACCAAACTTGAAAATGCTTTTATGTTGAAAAGAACAAGCTGCTTAAGTTGTTTATTTAAATGACTTATGATACTTCCTTCCTAAATCTCCTAACATGTTGTGCACCTTCCTCATTTCAACTTTATTTTTATGGTATTACTACTCAGGTAATAAAGCAGAAGGAAAAATGGGCTACATAAACACTGTTTTAAATACTCAAGTAAATTGTTAACTGTTTAATTATGTTATCTGTAATTATTGTAATTTTCTAATACTTGCTGTTCTTCACAAAGGTCCACCCCTTGGAACCAATGAATTTTATGATCATCTAAACTCTAAATTAAAAACACATCAAAGTTGAGCGTTTTTCAGTTGTGCAATGAAGTAAGAAACATGAAGGAGGAAAACCCTAAATGCAACTGAAGGAGAAGTAAAAATAAATACGTAAATGCACTCCCACTTGATTTCAAAACTGCAGTGCTTTTGAAATCGTAATTCTTTTGTAGGTCCTGCCTTATGTGTTCTGAACACTTGGGGTTGGCAATACTTCAACAGTAAGTTTAGGAAGATTATCAAATTCATATCCTTTTCTTACAGGCAAAAAATATTTGCTGCATTTAAGTAGCAACGCAGATTCAAATTGCACGCGGATTAGGGCCTTAATGGCAGAAAATGTTTTAAGGTTCTAACAAGCATTGGTCTGCAGCACTGAAGTCACGAATGTCCTGACAGCAAACTGGTGCAAGTTTTTTAAAAATAAATATATTTGCACTTAGTAAATTACCTGTTTCAAGCATTACTTTGTGATTACCTTTGTGTGATCTGATGGATGGCACACTTCCCCTGCCACTATAGCTGTACATGTTCCCTGAAATAGCACTAGTGTGATTCATGTTTCTGGTTGAATGTGTGAAAGTTTGATTGAGATGCAAAACTGAGAGAGTTCTGCTGAATGTTAAAAAGGAACCATGCTCAGAAATACGGAAACGATCAGGTTAAGTTTGGCTCAAACTTTGAGGGTTTTTGTAGAGTAAGAATGATGGTATCACATGTGTAGGGAAGGTCTAGTTCAGTTAAAGCAAAACTCAACCTAATAACTTCATAATGTTTGTTAGAAGTCTAAGTGGCAAAATGCTACTAGTAGGAGAGTTCTCAGTATTGCAGATCTGCCAGCAGTATTTGCTTGTCACGTAGCACTCTCATATTTTTACCAATTCAAATGGCAGTCAACGGTGGCTAAAAATATATAGAAATTTCTCTGAGTAAGCGGTTGCCTTAGTTAACTTTTATATAGGCATAAATGAAAAAGGAAGTAGTTTGTGCAACTGTGAATGTGTGGACAGACAATACATGTGACAACTTACGGATTTCAATATAATGCATGCTGCAGAAACTTTTCTGAAAACTTAAGTAGTAAATGAAAGAAATACTGATTAAATAACATTTAAACTAACTAATCGATTGAAATTGCCCAAGCAAATCAAGTACTTAAAAGCAGTGAAATCACATGAATATCCACAGATGCACTTTTGAAGGAGAAAATTTGTTGTTTAATTATGATTCTCAGTCTGTCTATTGGTGATCTACTTAATATGAATTTGGTCTTGCAGACTGCTGACAGATGAGCAGCATTGCATTGAATGCTGTTGTGTTGCCCAGATAAAAGGAAGTATCTCTTATTCTCAGACTAACCGAAAGGAAAAAAAAAAATCTCAAATGTACTGTGTTGGTCAAATGTTGATGGGACACCTAACTTGAAAATTGCATTTAAAACATAGGACTTAAACTGTTCGACTACAGTAGTGTCTAACATAACTGAAAAATGCTAGTGAGAAACAGTTTTTGAGGTTGCTTCCATATAAAGGGCTATCAAATATAGTCGAGTATCAGTTCCTGTTGCTTGCAGTAACAGGATAGCGTTTGAAGCTCTTAGGGGAATCTATGACTCTGTTAATCTCCAGATATTATAAAAATGTTTATTAGGCTGAGCTGCTACTATTTCTGAATTTTGAACCTTAACATAAGATCTGTCTTACCCAGAATCTTGTTGCAAACAGAGGATAACAGACGTTGCTTAGGAAAAAGTAGAAGAAATAGAGTGTATATATGCTCCTACACCGTCCATCAATTCTTGATCTTGGAGCTTCCAGTGCTACCAGGATCACTATGTTTAAGAGCAGCTGATGCACAGAGCTGGAGCAGTGTCTGATTCTGAGCTGAGATGTACCTAATGCTGTTTGGAGAAGAGTGAGCGTAGAGCCTAACCCCTTACCAAGACGCAAAAGTACAGTCTGTGGATATTTGGGGTAGCAGTGTTAAAATGTGTCACGCAGACTAGTCTGCTTAGCCTTGTCCTTACCTAGCTTGTGTGCAGAGTGGGGAAACTGCAGGCCGGGAGGTCTCTTCCCTCTGTAAGACTCCCTTGCATGTGTTGGAGAACAGTACAGAAGCTGGAAGAATCTTTGCAGTGCTGCTGAAGAAGGAAAAAGGGAGGTGAAAGGAAATGCGGGCTGAAGCACGGGAGTAAGAAAAACCTGGTAATTTTGAGTGGGGCAACCCCCTCTCTTGGGGGCTCTCAGCAGTATCAAGGGAGACTTCTCCTTCAGATATTCATCTCCTTAGATGAAGTTACTGTACAGTTTGTTTCCATCTTTGTTGATTCAGGAATATTTAGTGCTGCAGCTATTCACACTTGATTTGTACTCTTAAGGCTTTCTTTATCACTTTAAGTATTTTATTTCAGTTTCTTGAACACAAACTTCCAGTGACAAGTCACATGCTGCACTGGGGACTGCTTATAGTGAGTTTCCCAGCGTAAATAGCAGTGCCCTGAGCTTACAGTACGGTCTCTTGGAATAAAACTTCTTCCTGTCTTATTTCATCCTTTGTCAAGTTACTCTAGTGTTAGTTTACAAAGTCAAAATAGATTATTTTTTTTTAATGCTACAAGTTCAGCTAGATTTATAGGACAATAAAAGTAAAGTAAGCCTGTCTCTGAATGAAACCCTTAGAATATTGTGTTTGATCTGTTACCTCTATTTTAATAAGTCTGGGCTCATTCTTCACGTTGCTTTAGGAAAATGAAATAATGTCATAGTTTTTCCTTCGAGAGGTTGCCAAGCTATTAACAGAGCCCCCGTGGTGTTCCTTTGGAATTAGTTGTGCTTAGCACTTAGGAAAATGTAGTTGTGTGTCCTTAATCCAGGTGTTTGTGTCATGTTTGCAGTACTATACAGAAATTATAGTACGTATTTGATAGTGCAAGTTTCCCAATGTTGTTTAAGTATTGTGCTAAGGAATCCTCTCCTTTTGCCAAAATATGCTAATTAGGCTTTCAAAGATGTTTTTCAATGATCTTTTTTTAAAGTTTGGGTAACTAGCTGCAGCCAAGTTCCTATCAGGATCAATGTACTTATTTATAGAAGAAAATATATAGACATTTGAATTACTTTTTTTTTTTATCTGCCAAAGAATTCTTGACTTTAAATAAAAGTCTAATAGTTTCTGTCTGCAACTGAACATTAAAATTATGTATAATTACAAACATTAACATATAAACATATAAAAAAAAATCACTGCTCATTACTTAAGTTTTCCATCTGTGTGACATCATGCATGTGTATTATGATAGTCCTTAATTATATGATCCCTTTTTTTAATACATCTTCAGTTTGAGATGGATACTGCTTACTGAATTAAAAAGAGGTTATGCCTCTGTATCTGCATGATGTTTAAATGTTTATCTGAATACAGATTATTTTAAAATTTTTTTGCATTTTCTTACAGGCTTTTCTAGAGTAATCATTAGACTATCTGAACTATTAGACTATCATACTAAGGAGTTGACAAAATTCTGAGCTAGTAGCATTATCATCACTGTAATACTGAGAAAGCTGAGGCACAGAGGAATTTGATACAAGAATGGCTGCTAATTCAGGGTGTTCTTCACTTAATCAAAGCCCAGTTTCAATGGATATAATTTACAGGTTGTTTGAGAGTAGAGATAGTTCAGCAATAGGAGTGCTAGTCATAACTTTAGAGCCACATTAAATTCAGCCATAGGTTTTTTTATGAACTTGTGTGTACATGCTGTGGTCCTGCCTGCATTATTAGGGCTTTCCTAGTGCAAGATCATTGTGGTGCTCTAGTCTTCTGTTTACAGTGCTCAGAAGCTGCAGTCAAGAAGGCTGTGTACTTACCGTAGATACTGCTCTGGTATTTCTGCATTTAGTTTCCAGAGGCTCGAATTTGGAACTCAGAAAATAAGAAGCACTTCGTTAGAAGCCACCAATTCCATGTAAGAATCTCGATGGTCTGTGTAAATCCCTGGCAAAGACACAAATAGAAATGGAGTATACCCAACAGGATGCATTTGCTGTAGCCTCCCAACATCACTCATCTGCCCCCTCCCCCCCGAGGCCTGCTGCTGTCCCTTTGCGCTGGCCTGGGTGCCAGAAGAGGGAGCACGGAGCACAGCGGAGGCCCAGCCTGAGCTGCAGTCCTCACTGCTGCCTCAGGTAGGAGTAACTCTGCTAGGACTAACCTGCAGCATTGCTGATGCCACAGAATTTTCAGAAAACCCAGCTTCTAGCTCTGAATATTTTTTTAAAATTATTTTTTGCTGTGCATGTGCAGCTGGAGATTCAAAAGCTTACTGCTTTATCATGATGTTCAATAGGAAAACTGCCCAAAAGGCATATCCCTGATGCAAAGTCTGCTTTCCCACTAAATTTCAGATTCTCTCTTCAAAGTAAAGGCCTTTTCAAGTACATTAAGAGGGCTTTTTCTGTATTTGAGTAAAAATGGGAGGTTTTTTTCTCCCCCAGTTTCATACTTACGTTCTTGTTGAAAATTTCTTTTGAAAACATCAGCTTGAGGCAGACACCTGGCCTGGAAAACTTCATCCCCAGTATGCTGGTTTTAAATTCAGAAAAAACAGCATATCTTCAGTTGTTTCAGTCTTGGAACCTGAAGGCCTATCGAAATTCAATCCTGAAAACATATCCTAGTAGCTATTTGGCCCTATTTGCATTTATAGCCACTACATGGAATGTGATTGCAAAATATCCGTACACGGGGCTCAAATACAAAAAGTCACATCCTTAGGCGTAGGGCTCTGAGTAGCTGAAGCAGTTGTGTTGTGTTAGGTACATTAACGGAGCCTTGGGTAGTATCTGAACTGTATCCCTTTGCTAGGCAGAGCTGTGATCAACTCATTCAGTCCTAACTGTTGTTACAGGATCACAGCCTGACACTGGAACAGTTTCGTCAACTAGCTGGATGTCCTGGGAGAATTCCCAAAGGATTACTTACTTTGCTAATCTCTGCTCAAGGACTTCTGGTGGCCTCATTGCTAACAAAGGCTTAGCCTAGTAAGTACTGTCCACTTTTTTTTTTTTTTAATTTGTTTAATTTCTAAGGAAGGACTGCTTGATGAAAGGTTGGTGAGCATAATGTTAAGAGCTTTTTTGTCCTCATTGTGGTACTGTTGGCTTCAAGTTAGGTGTGAGAATGATAGAAGAGCTTTACACAGCTGTTTGCTTTATTTGTCTTTACCCTGTCCCCATCACATCCTCACAAAATGTTTGGGACATGTCTTGTAGCAATATAATTAGAATACACAGGGCTACTCCATGTTCATATGCCTCTTATTTGAGAGGTGGGGGGGGAGGGGGACCTACAAAAAAACTCCAAAACCCCATGGTTGAGGGAAAGGGAAGGCTTTCCATTTCCTTTTATATGATTTTCATAAGCACTGTTAGTGTAGAATTGAGAGTTTTATGGCTTGAAGTTAATAATACTGTTCTATTAAAAAATTCTTCATTAAATATTCCACTAGGTATTTGGATGTTATACTGAACATTTGTTACAGTGAAGGGTCACAAAAAGCCTGCTTTTTGGTGCTCTTCTGGTCCCAGGGAAGGTGCAGAAAGGAAAACTTGGGTTTTGTTTGTTCTTGCTGGTTTCAATGGCAAGTTGCAGTTCCTAGGTATAGGAGTCTGTGAAGCTGACCTCTTCTGTATGCCTGCAAATTGTTCAGTGCCAGCTGGAGAGAAACAAGACAGTTTTTCAAACAAATCATTGAAGCAGCTTCAGTATTCTTCAGCATCTTTCCATGGAAAGCAAGGGGATGTGATGTTTGCAAATTTCTGAAGGAAAAAATTGGGAAGATTTTAGATGGCCTTTTAGGTAGTCCAACAGATCTTCCCCTGCCTTGGTTGATGACAAAACTCCACCACAAACAATATGCTGTGCAGTCACTGGCCTTCTAAAAAGCTGTTGTGCACACTTCAAGACCACAGCTCTCTGGGTGTCTTGATAATGTGTTGTCCTGCCTGATGAAGGAGTTTCTCTGAAGTTTCCCCTTTTTCCAGTGCCACAGCAGAGTACTGCTCACTTGATGTTAGGAACAAATTTTAAAATTAGCAAATGCAAAGCCACCAATCACCAAAGATATTTCAGGTTAATTTGTTATTGCCTTAGTAAAGCTTGCTGATCTTAAATAGGGAGTAGCAATAAATATGAAAACCCACAGCTTTGTAAATGCAAATGAAGATATGGGAAGTTTAACATTCAGAAAGGAAGTAGTAAATAAGCAGGTGCACGAGCCTGGGTGTGACAGGAGGAGAGGCTATGCAGGCCAGCTATCTAGGGTGGCACATTTTGAGTGTAAACTATCAAATGCAGCACTGTACCAGCCTCGCTGACTGCGCTGTTCTTTGCGCTGGTGCCCCTCACGTATCAGTGAAGAGAACAGGAGCTCTTGGAGTCACAGCTCCCGTAGCTTCTTCCAGGACTCAAATACCTAAAAGGGGTTTGTGTCTGCATGTAAGTCTGTTGCAACTGGAGTCCAGGAGTTGAGTGGTGCTCCCCAGACAATGTTGGATCATCTCTCAAAACCAGAGTCCTAGTATTCTGTGTAATATCTGATGGATGATGAAAGTAGTCAGGACTCAAGTACTGATAAATAGTTCTCTTTATCATGCGTCACTCATGTCAAAATTAATTGGACAAAGCTGCTGCCAATTCACTACTCAAAGAACTTAAGTAAAGATACTTGCAAAGAAACTCACTAGTTGATTTCATATTCTGCAGCAGTGTTGCCAATTAATTTTTGGTAAGGGTTTGCTATTTTACAGTACTTTATATGTATCTTGATCTTTAAAAAATGACTTTTCAGCATTTTTGTAGAGGTGGAAGAAGTAGATTGTTAATATGAAAATACAATCTTTTGTCTGAATACAAGATACAAGTTACGGTTTGGATGTATGTACATTTACAGTGTTTGATCCCAGAATTTAGCCATCCTAAGCATTCTTCCTCATATTCTCTGATGCACCACTTAAACAAGAAATAAGGGTGTGTGGAGAGGAGATGGGAGAATTGCAAGCAGCTGATACTTGTGTTCTTCGTTGGCACATCAGTCACTTGTTAAAGTACACTGCAGTTTCAGTACAACTTAGCAGTAGTTTGCACATTGCTATATTGTTTTAAAAACAGTTTATACTTCGCAGTGGTTATTTAACTTACAGACATGAACAATAAAGTTTTGTTGTTTGAACTTCTGCCTGCCTAATTGTAATGAAAGGAGAAGTACAATCTATGCAAACAGATTTTATTGAAGTATGAAAACAGAGCCAGCAATTTACACAATCTACAGAAATGACATGTTGTTACCACAGACTAGCTACTACAGGAAGTAGCTCTTGAATTGGGTGCCAGATTATATATTAACTTTAGACTCTGGTTACCCCAATACTTAAATTAGGGACAAAATATTCCATGTACTTTAAGAGCCCCTTAAACCTCTGGGGAAGAAAAATCTAACAGACAACTCCTAGCTCTTTTGTTGGACAAATTTTGATGTAAAACTTCAAATCTCCTCAAATATGGAACATAATATAACTTAGGAAGCAGTTGTTTCATGGGATCACCTCTTGAGTCATGAACATGTGCATGGACAGTATCTATATCTCCTCTTGACCAATGTGGGTCTTGTGGTGCTGTTTTGTTCTAGGAACAACTGAGATTTTGGGCAAATCCCTGATTCTGAAAACCTGCAATAATTTACATAATGATATCACTAACCTAATAGAGTAGTTGACTTGTCAAGCTAGTAGCTCATGAATTGGTAGCAGGCTGACTAGCTAGTTTCTGAACAGCAATAATAGCTTCATCCTGCAGCAGAGTGGCTTTTTAGTTAGGCACTAAACACTCAAACCAATGGCAAGTTCTGGAACTTCTGCTAGTGGTTAGGTAACAGCAAGTTGTTCCACAATTAGTTTGATATAGCTTAAACTGGTGCTACTTCCAAACAGAAGCATATCATCCACCATCATTCTCTTCTTCCTTCCTCTTGGCATTAGTATTCACACAGTTGTACTGCAACCTAGATAAAGATTAATTCTGCTGAAAATTTACAGGACAAAAAAGTTACCTTTTAAAGGGACTTGTTACCTAAGAAGATTCAGTGTGTGAAGGGCAATGTCAGTGCAAGAGAAGGTGGAAATAAGCACCAGGGAATGGCAGGGCTCCCTCTTCCTCTATTCCACCTTCAAAGGCTCCAGCATCCACACCATTCACATACCAACAGCAGGACAAAACATTGTCCCCCTTGTTCACACTGATGAAGGAGTCAAAGAAACCTGAAGTCAAGGAATAAGGTGTTGCTACCAGTTCCTTGTTGCTTTTTAAAAGGATGATGAAGTGGTGGGTCTTCTGATAAATATTTCCTCTGGTTTGCTTAGCACAGTTGCCACAGGCATTTTGAAAGGGGTGCACCTGGCTGAATAATTAACTGTGCTCTTTATTTTTCAGGGCAGGTGGGGTACAACTGTCATCTTGTGGTATCTACAAGAAAACAGAAATAGAAAACTTAACTTTCATTTTACGTGCAGCATGTCCGTGTGGGATGGACACAGATGAAACAGAAATTAGAAAAAGCATTTTGGCTGATAACAACCCTGTTATATTTTCCTTCTGTCGCCTACTTTCAGCATGCGTGCCCCACACTGCATCCGAAGACTTAAAATTTGGAGTCTGCAGGCCTTGGGGATGGAGGGAGGTTGAGCCTAAGTACCCATTAAGAGCCATGTTTGCTGGATATTTTCAAGACTGAGATTTGGAAATAAGTTTCTCTCCTTCACTCATGAAGAATCTAAGATAGAACCTTTTGGACCATGGCACATCTATATTTAGATTTTCTATACCTATATACTTTTTTTCCCCCCCCTTTATTTTTCTGTGGACAAATTTTAAGGTAAATGCATATATGAAATAAATTACACATCTAAAGTAGTGCAAATATGGGATATTGCTGGAATGGCTATGCTTCCTACATGTCTTTATATAGATCAGAGAGACAGAGGACACATACCATGGGCTTGATTTTGGTAAGGTTAATGTTTTCAGACAACATTTAAACTGTCTGCTGAAGTGCTGAAGCACTGCCTTGTCTACCCTTGCATCTCCAAACTGCTGCCCTCCCATAGACCCACTGGTTTTAATTTCTGGTATATCTTGCCTCATCCATTTTAGCCTTCTTTCCAGATTCCACTTCCTCTGCTTCCTGTCTGCAACATTTTGGCACTGGAGCTACAGCACATCAGTCTGGAGATTCATGACTCCCTCATGTATGGAGGGAAGAATGAAATTGCAATTAATCCCAAATTATAATTTTATGTTATAAATAGTAAAGTTAAGCAACTGAAAAATAAGTACAGACTTTTAAATGTTGATTTTCATTTAGAAAACCTCCCCTTTCCCGTGTCAACCGTATCAAACCTATGCTGTGCTTTAGAAAAACAAGGGGAGAGGTAGCTCTTCTAACAGCTCACAATGGAAGTTGCACCACTCCAGTGATGGAAAAGGGTTGGGCTGCAGCCCAGAATAATGCAGCATTGTCAGCCTCACCACCTCCTCAGGGGCTTGGCTTCTGCAGAATAACCCAATAGCTCATCCTGTGTTACAGTCCCAGTATAAGTATGACCCCTGAATTGCTTGAAAGCCTTGGGAGGCTCCAGAAGAACAAGTCAAATGCCTCTGCATATGAAGTAAGAAGAAATTTCATGCATTTTAGACCTTGGGACAGGCTCAGAGTAGTCAAAGTTAAGCAAATTCATGTTCAGTGTAAAACTTTTTTTCTCACAATGAGACATTATAAAAGCAACCTATATTTATTATGTGAGCGAGAACAGAGGATATGGAAATGAGGAACAAGATAACTTATTTTTCCCTCTTTTTAAAAGTAAAAATTTCAGATTTTAGCTCCAAGATCCATACTCTTCCAGCCCAGCTGTTGTGCTTCTCATACAACTGAGAAACACTATATAAAGCCTTGGTGTTATGATAGAATTTCACTTTCACTTAACTGCAGATTCCTTCTAAACCAGGTCCTGGTTCAGCATTTTATGTAAAATCAAAGGAGCCAGGTGCTTCAGAATCGCTGTGACTGAACTAGGAAGACAGTATCACGTTTTTCTCTTAAATGCAGTTGTTGATGCCTCACATGCAGTTGACATCCATTAAAGTTTTTCATTTCACTTAAAATGTTGAAAATATTTTTAATTTACTTAACATTTCTCCCAATAGCTTCTTGAAGTTTTATCTGTTTATAATGCTAGAAAAAATCAGAAATGGCTAATTATTAAATATGGAGACATTGTTATATTAAACATGATTGTTTAACTGACACCAAACTGTTTCACATGTATTTTCCTATTTCAAGTGAACTTACCTATAATGTAAAAACATGTCTTACCTTTATATTTGTGAGATCTTCAATAACATGGGATTATTCATGTATAAAGTTGTGCATGCAGGTAACTGAAGGATCTTGGCTTAAGAATGCAAACACTTCCTGGTAGGGACTCCTTGTTATCTGTGGGACCTATGATTCCCAATAAAATATGACATACTGATTGGGGAATCTAAGTGCTACCACAGTAAAAAAAAATAGGATTATTATTTTTTATTTACAGCTGAGATTAGCCATAAAATGAAGGTTGAAGGACATGATAGCACCTGGACTTGAGGTGGTTAACATGGTCTAAGAGGAAAATCAGAAACTTGAAATGGCCCGTCTCATGAATCTGGCTGTGTTTTGCAGTGGCAGAGGGCCATACACAGCCTGTATTCCAGCTTCTTGCTACAAAGCCCAAATTTGGTATCCTTTAACATTCATGGTACAATATTTGTTGATGAAAAGAACAAAGGGAACATTCTGCACTTGAAAAGCAACCCAGCTTCCAAAGGATGCGATTTCTAGTCTAAACGAAAAGGAAAATCTGAGCCCTGATGAAAAAATTATTATCAGGGCTGCACAGAATCCAACCTGCAGGTGAAGAACTTTAAACATACTATCCTGCCCCAAATATTCCTGAAGCTTGGCTGTGATGCTTGAAAAAGCTGTCTAGTAGTCCATCAGCAGCAGAATCTGCAATTTTGAGTTAGATGTCTAACCTGCCGTGTGCAGAGGGACAGGATAATTGCCCTGGAACAGGAACTGCAAAACTCAGGAGTGAGTGGGACAGGTCAGTCTAGTGAAAAAATCTTGTGCAAAGAGTTTTCAAGCAGAAGTATTGCTGTCTGCAAGTGCCTATTTTACTTGGAATGCTATCATGATTGGTGTTTGTGTCCTTTCATTTGAAATATGATGAGGAATCCTCTTCAGGAGGAATAGTTGTCATCCTCCTGCTTCAAATACATTAGCTGGGAAGTTACTACAGCCGTCACTAGAAAAGCCAGATTCTATTTTAAGTAATAGTCCACATCTATATTCACCTTGTAGGATGTATGCAGGCCCTATTACTGAAGCTCAAAGATGTTTTCCCCTTTTGTGTAGGATATGAGGCAGGGAGTGCCCCACAAAAGTTACTCTCGGGGACAGTGCTGAGGTGGAGTGGCCTGCTACAGTGAATTTCAGACAGGTAGTGAGTTGTTTTCTGTTTATTAGACACTCAAGATGTGTATGTTCCTCTACAAGTCTCCAAAGACTACTTTTCACTCAGTGTGACTTCAAAAGGCTGGATCCTATCATCTCCTGTGCAAACCAGGAGCCTTAACTGCCTTAGAAGGTGATGTATTTATGATAATTGTTCAATCTATCATTATTTCAGAACAAAAAGAGATCAGGAGCTTGAACAGCAGAGTTTCAGACTTGGAAGGTTATGAAGACATTATTAAATTCAGAAGTCTATGGCCACATTAAATAGGCAGGAGCTGTGAACCGGCAAAAGCCTTCATTACTGAATCAGCATGAGACCATTCTCCTAAGAAGTTCTCCCTCAAGGAAGCAGCTCTGATCTTCACTATATCAAGACTTCTTGGGCACATGAGATTAGCAAGGAAGCTCATTGGCAGGTGAAACAGGGCAACAGGGAATCATCTCCAGCACTGTTTCACCTGGTAAAAGCCTATGTGAAGTGAGTGCAAGTATGCTACCTCTCTCATCTTTGGCACCGATGATTCTTGGAGTACTCTGTGTTTCTTCTTATCTTTGGCACTGGTGATTCTTGGAGTACTATGTGTTTCTTGGACACTGGTGAGTGGATAGGACTCAACATGGATAGGACTGCTCTGCTCATCTCAAAGCTAACACCAACAACATGAGAATGTCCACACCTAGCCTTGTTAGAGGTGATGAATGTAGCACCTGTCACAACAGGCCTTGGCACCACAACATTTCTAATCTCTTTACACTTGTATCACATTTCTCCTCAGGATATGTTACAAGCCCTTTGCATCAGGGCCACGGTATTCCTCAGTACTGCAGCTGTCTTAAAGGAGCCTTCTCCCTGAGATTCCCTGTGGCAGGTGACAAGGGTATTCAGATCTTGAAGGCCAAGTGAGGTTTCTGCTATCAAGACAGTAAAAGTGCAACTCCTTATTCTAGGAACACCAGGTTCCAGACACATGTCAGCACTTGAAGCATGGATTAAGAGCAAAAAATCCAATGATAATTTCTTGAAACAGGTCCAGGACTACCTGGATGGAATATAGAGACATTGCCCAAGGCTGCAGGGAGGAAATTGGGAAAGCCAAATCTCAGCTGGTGTTGCAACAGCAAGGGATGTGAAGGGCAACAAAAAGGGCTTTAGTAAGTATATTAGCAACAAAAAGCCTATGGAAAATGTGGGCCAAGTACTCTATGTGGCAGGGAGACCTACTGACAAAAGGCATGGAAAAAGGTGAACTGTTCCGTGCCTATTCTGCTTTTTATTGGTTTGTTTTGCTTTTCTATTGGCAAGATTTACCCTTAGTCCTGGGGCTAATAGCAGAGTCTGAGGAAGTGAATCAGTAGCCACAGTAGAGAAAGACTGAGCACTTAAACCAATTGGATGTGCACAAGTTCATGGAGGCAGTTGGGATGCCTCCAAGGGTGCTGAGGAAGCTAGGCCATGTGACTGTGAGTCTGCTGCCCATCAACTTTGACAGATTATGGTGATTGGGGAGGTCCCTGATGGACAGAAAAAATGGCAAATGTCATACCCATCTTCAAGAAGGTTGACAAAGGATCCAGGGAACTACAAACTAAGCAGTCTAACCTCAGTCTCCTGGAAGATTTTTCCTTCTGGAAACCATTTCTGAGCTTATGAAGTGCGAGAAGGTGATTAGAAATAGGCAGCATGAATTTGCCAAGGGCAAACTATCCCTGATCTACCTGATTGGTTGATCAAGGTAGGATGACTGGTTCTGTGGACAAGGGAAAAATAGTGAATATTGTTTACCTCGACTTTAGCAAAGCTTGTCCCAAGGTCTTTAATAGTATCCTGCCAGTTAAAATAGTGAGGTATGGACAGGATAAGCAGATGATAAGGTGGATGGAAAACTGGCTGAACTACCACGCTGAACAGGTTGTGATTGGCAATACAAAGTCCATCTGACAGCTGGTTGCTAGTGGCAATCCCCCTCAGGGACAGATTCTGGGGCCAATGTGGTTTGATGTCTTTACTGTTAATCATCTGTACTATGGGAGAGAGTGCACAATCAGCAAATTCATGGATGATACTAGCCTGCAGGGGACCAGTTGGTATGCTGGAGGACAGGGCTGTTATTCAGAGGGGCTGGGACAGACTGGAGGAATGGGTTGCCAGGAGTGTCACCAAGGTCAGTGAAGACAAGTGAGAAGTCCTGTGTTGGGCATGGGATAACCCCCTGCACTTGCACATGCTGGAGGTCAACTGCCTAGAGAGCAGCTTTGCAGAAAGGGATCTGGGGTCCTGGTGGACACATTGAGCATGAGTTGGCAGTTGGGGCAAGCACGGTCAACCTCATCCTGGATTATAGTATCAAGATAAAACCAGCAGGTCTAAGGAAGTAATTATTCCCCTGCATTTGGCACTCATGACACTGCTTCTGAAGTACTGTTTTTGGCTGTCCAGCACAAGACATTGACATAGTGTTGTGAATGCTGCAGAGTGTCACTAAGATCACACAGGCTGGAGTACAAGCATATGAGGAGAGTGTGGTGGGGCAAATATAGAGAAGAGATCCAGACTCCTCTTGGAGGTGTGTGGTGATAGGGGAAGAGCTAATGGACGCAAGTTGCAATACAGGAAATTCTGTATGTAAGGAAAAATATTTTCACTGCTAGGATAGTCAAATGCTGGAATGGGTTTACAAAAAGATATTGTGGAATCTCAGTCCTTGGAGATACTCAAAACCTGGCTGAGCAACCTGCTTTGGAACTGCTTTGAATGAGACGTTAGACTAGGTGACCTCCAGGGATCACTTCCAACCTATCAGAGGGGCAAGGCAGACACCAGTGGATGGCAGCAGTTTGCCACTACAGATCTGCTAGAGCCCTTATTGCTCTCAGAGTGCCAAAGGTGAGGCACCTACACATTTCAACACTGAAAAATGGCAGCTGATTTTTGATTTTGAGGACTGCAACTTTCAATGTAGAACCCTAAAATCTGTCTGAATCTCTTTTTGAATCTGACTCTTAATACCGAACTGAAAAGCATGGGTCTATTTTCAAAGACTGCATGCTCTCTACTGAAGACATGAAAGGCCTAGGAGGATTATTAATCAGGATTGCTTTGAGGGACATTTTCCTTTCTATTGCCCTAAGATGAGATTGGAGACAGTACAAAGTGGCAGATGTTTTGGAGTGGCCCTGTTGTTTTCAGGACTGTAAATTGTTGTTCTCCTTTGTGGGTTTCTTATCTGCTTAATAGTTAATGCATTCTTGTCTGTAGATAGCTAGCGTACATGACTGCATTGACACCTTTTTGGAGTTAGATCATAGTTGTCTTCTAACTGGTGTTAATTCCCATTTCCAAACACTCTGCTTAACTTAGCAAAACCATGAGAATGTGATGTTGCTGCACTCACAGTGTTGTGCAGGGCTGTATGTGCAGCTATGCATTACAAGAAGAATTGTATAAAATGAAAGCTGACCTTAGTATCTTTCTGTTAAAAAGTATGCACATTTTAAACATAGTGCTTGGAAAAAAATATCATCTATCTCCTCATGACTGTGATCAAATTCTATACATTTTATAAGAAACAGTATGAACCTACTTTATGTCTCACTAAAAATTTAATATGTGATACATTTTTTAACGGAATATATGACTTTTCCTTCTTCTGGTGTAATCCTTCACAATTTTGCAAAATTGATAGGGATCTCTGATTTGGTAGCAGCTTCCACAGGTATAGGTAACAGGACAAATACAAGGGAATAGGTAATCACAACCCTTATCTTAAAGAAAAACATCCAGCATATATTTAACCTTTGATAACTAGAAAGTATTACTTGTATTTTGTCTTAAATCTAGCATTTCATCATCAGTTTGATAATGCCTCTCTCTGTGTGACAAAATAGTTAGAATATAAACCCTCTTCTTTCCTCAGTAGTATGTTAACAAATCCACACACTGGCTTATTTTTTGTTAGAAATATGGGGAAGGGGAAAATGGGATTTGCCAAATAGGGAAAGCAAAAAAAAAATATCATCTTTCAACACTTGGATTAAATTATATCATGCTCTGTAAGGAAAATTATGTGGCTGTTCAGTTTTGTTTTAGAAGAGGTTCTATGATCCAGAAACCGTAACATGTTCAGTGCATATAATAAAAGTGTCACTCACATGCTAGTCACAAGAATATGCTTCTACAAAAGAAGTTGTAACTAATGAGTCTCTTTCCCCTTAGTTAAGAAAGTAATTTCTATTTAAATAGCTTTGAAATTTCAAGATCTGCATCTTTTTATAAATGATAGTTTAAAGCCTATGATATAATCTGAAAACTATCAAACGTACAATCTTCCTAATGTGCCAGGACTTTGATTACATAAAAATACTTTGTTGGATCATGGTGAATATTCATAAATGGTATATATATGGTATGTATATGCACAGTATAAAGCATCATTGTAAAAAAAATAGCTCTATACTTACGGAAGATTTTAAAAACCTAAATCATTCCTTTTTACCTCTTTATTTTTAATTAATGCCTGTTTTTGGCATATTATCTCAATATAATTTCTGCTGTGGTGATGTCTTTGTAGGATCATCAATAGTTCCTCTGCATTGAGAACTGGAAGATGGTATATATTAGCTACTAGGTTACTTGATTCTGTCCTGGAATATCCCTAGCCTTCAGTCAAACTCATTGAATTTCTCTCCTGTTTTAGAGTGGGTAGAGGCAGCTGATAGGCCTGGAGTCACAGTCAATGGGGATCTAGTCAAAACAGTCAATATTGTCCAGAAGGTGTGTTAACTCATTTTAAAGTAGGCATCTACTTTTAGTCAGATGAATCACTCTCTAGACTCCATAGATGTAGATATGTCAAGCTGGATGAGATGGATCCCACCCTTACATTCCCTAGATGTTTCTGCTCACTTGTTTGAGAGTGAATTGAAGCACTTAAAAAAGAAGTTTGTGGTGCAGTTTGCATTGCATTTGCAGTTATGACAACTACTGTCTCAGGCTTACTGAATTAGCTTGGCATTGCCAGCTGCATACTTGGACTCTACTATACATGAGCTCTTCATGGTCCATACATGAGTCGCTGGTGCATTCAGCATTTACATGCAGTAAGTTCCTTTGGTGTTCTTACTAAAAAATTACTTTAATAAGAGCCATATTTGCACTTCAGAAAGCTTGCTTTCTAAATAGCTCCAGAACTTTTAAATTAAGTTGCCTGACAGATTCTAAAAAATCTTCCAAGTGTTGTAAGAACTGTACCAAATCCATATCAGATACAAATTCTGACTAAACATCATTATGTAACGTATGCTAAATTCTGTCTGTGAATTTGTTTACTGTCATATGAATGGAGAAACAGTCTCATCTTCTTGTTCTGGACCTCTTATCACTATGCCCCTTCTCAGGAACAGAGAGAAACATGGAAAGATTGGATCAAAGCTGAAAATATGCTTTAGATAAAAGAGAGAAAGGAAGGATAAGTCTGATGGATCAACATGTAAAGCAAAGGGGGAAATGACCCTGAACTTCTAAGCCCTTTGGTTTATTCCATGTTGTTTTCTCCAAACACTGTGCCCTTTTTTATTCATGTCCCCCATCTCAACTGGGTTGTTTGTCTAATGCACAATTCCATGTCTTCCCTAACAGGTTGCTGCCAGGTAGGGGAAAATGATGAAAGAGTGGATAGCCCAGAACAGTGGCCAGCAGTTTGTAGGTCCTTATAGCAACCACCAGCACCATGTTTCATCACAGACAGGGTAGCCCTTAAAGGCTTTACCTCGCAGATTGGAAATGTGCCATGAGCATGCAGAGGAGATATGAGCAGGTATCTTCCACTGACTCGTTTGCTTTGCATGAATGAAGAATAGAGGAAGAAATTAACAGAGGCATGAAATTTAAGGAATTAGTATTCTGTATTTTTTTTGTTAATCATCTCTGAAGTAGCATGACATCTGGATGGAAGTACTCTTTCCTCCTGAGTTGTGTCAACAGGCAAGTCATGATGGGGATGCTTCCACCCCCCACTTACTGGAATCTTTGAGATGGGTTACTTGTTCCTCTGCTACACATCCCTCTGTACATAATTATGGATGCCCTTTGCCTGGAGGAAGTCACAGCCCAGCTCAAGGTGCAGAGGCTTCCTTAACAGTGTGGGAGGAGAGGTGGGAGTGGATTTCACAGAAACCTCTGATCAGGAAGCTGCCTGAGCAAGCCGGTGGGGAATGGCTGCATTCCAGGGGAGTTTCCTAATTGCTGTGCCACTGGGGCATGCTGGGGAGCGTATCCCGGCCAGTGCCAAACACTCTTGTCTTCAGTTGCCTTTGCCCAAGCACTTGACCAAGGGATTGTGCTTGAAGGCTGTTTCCCGATTTGGCCCTGCAGGTGAGGTGGGGAGGAAGCTTCCTGCTCTGGGAATTTCATTCAGGTTTAGGAGGTGAGCTAGCAGGTTTCAAGCTCTGTCAAAATAGTAAGGTAAAGGATTCTTTGCCTTATGGCAAAAGTTTAGGTTCATAGGGATGTAAGTATTCCAGTACCAACACGTGCTCATGGGAGATGGTGCAGCTCTGCAGTGCCTCTGAACTTTCCAAGAACTGGTACCAAGCAACAAAAATGTCTGGTATCTCTGCATTATGCCCAAAATAACAGGCTAAATCAGGTTTTATGCTTGCAGGGATATTTTTTCACTGTATGAGTTCAATAATCTTGTTTTGTACCTGTGACAAGCTGAGGTGCTACTTGCCTCTTCCCTGGCCTTTAACTAATTACAATGTGAAAAATGTTGTACAATGTCCTTAACATAGGCTTTGTAATATGTAAACATTATGTCCTATTTACATAGTGACATCCAATAATACAGATATTGATGATTTGTCCCACATTTTGTTTAGTTGTATTACAGGCACTCAATATATTTAAAGATTATTTCATTAAAACAATTTGTTACCGTGATTTAAGCAAAACTTTAGGGTTTCTTTGTCCACAATCTTGTCTACTTTAGAAATTTGTCCCTTTCCCAGAAATAGATTTGAAAACTAGAAAAAATGGCAGGGAATGTGAGTTTGCATTTAATTTGCTGACTGTCTGTCTATATCTTCATGGAATTAATTTTGTGAAGACAGCAGCTTGCTTACACCAAGTAAATAATTTTATGGGTGAACAGAACTCTTACATACATAGAAAAAAAAGACATGCAAAGTGCCAGTGTTTGAAAAGTAAAGTCAAATTCAAATAGGAGATGTGTCATCAATTTTAAATAGTGTAGCTACCAATAATATGTATGTATGTCCATCTTCAAATTAAGATGTAAAACATAAAGTATCACAGATATTACTGAAAGAGAATCTGTGGTGTTTGTTAGGCATGAAACCTAAGTAGATAACCTTGCAGCTTCTTCTAGCTCTAGAAGCTTTGACTACATGTCCAACCAAGACCTATTAAAATGAGAAGATTCTCATTGCAAGCAAGCTCTATCTTGCTGTGCTGTATGTGGAGACACTGCACTTCTGTTAGCTGGACCTGATGGATTAGCTGATAACAGTAGGCTAGTGTTCTCACATGGCCAGCTTCAGTTTTGGTGAGACACATGCATTTTCTGACAATGGATAATCTTGAGACTGAGATGCCTTTTCTGCCTTTTTCCATCAGTTGTGTATTCATCTGCCCCAATCTTCCCAACTTTTGCCAGTCTGTTCTAATACCTGTCCCTGTGTCCTGTTCCCCTTCTCCTCAATTAGACAGTCCTAATTTAATTTATGAGGTTGTTCATCTGGGCCCTAATCTCTTTGTTTCATAAAACCTTGTCCTAGGAGCTCAAGGCTCCAGTCTTCTTGCCAATCACTTCTAGTTCCTCTGGTAACATCCCAGTCCTTATCTCTGTTCTTACATAGCCAAACCAAGCTGATTTTCTCTTTGCTCCCTATCCTATCTATCTCTTTCTGCCTGCTCTGTCCTCCAGTCTGTCTTAGCAGCCTTGTCTTTGGTCTTGCCCCAACGTATTTGTCAGGTCACTCACTGCTTGCTCTGTAGAAAATCTCTTCATGAGATTTTATGCCTCCCATTTTGTCTCCTTTCCCCTACCCTTCATTGGTCACATTATGTACTGTACTTTAAGTGTCTAACTCTGCTAAAGAAAGAAAGGGAGGCAATGTTAAGTACCTAATGTTGGATAGTTGGTAGGAATAGCCTCCAAAGTTCCTCTGTAATCACTAGGAAAAAAAAGTAGACTCCTTTGAAGAGGTGGTTCATAATAACAAAGACAGCTGCTTGAAGTAGACAGTGGAAATACCCTTAGTATCAAAGTTGTCAGAGTAACTATAAGCAAAAATGACACTTCCTCAATAGGTTGAGGCAGCTTCTTAAGGCTGGTGTACTGTTGAAGTTATATGGCATTGTTCCTGAAATCTCCAGTACTCAACCTGATATACCAAATGCATCTACAAATAGTGATTCTATAAAATGTTGTCTGCTAGAGAAGTTTTTCAAATTAATGCAAATATAAATACCTCCACCCTCTTACTTATTTATGACCGAAATCCTAGAGTAACAGTCATAACTCTGCAGTGGAATTGGTATCATTGTTGGTGACATAATTAGTAGTCCTCCAGGAATGAATAAATAGACTGGCCTTGTGTCTTGCATAATTAATATCCTGTGTAATCCTTGAGTGACTCCACCTAAATACAATGGAATTTAGTTCTAGAACCACTGTAAGAATGAAAAAAATGACCCCATGTTGAATGTTGGGATCCTGCTTGCAAAAGCATGTATCTTTTTCTCCTGGGAAAAGAGTAGAGCTGTTAAATGAGGGAGGACAGAAAAGAAGAAAAAAAGGGAGTAGACAAGTTCTCACCTGCATGTCTCATTTAAAACTTTAATATGTTTTAATTAAGCAGGAGATCTAAAATCAATATAGCAAGATAGTATGTAATAAGGCATTGTTTATATAGCTCACAACTGTAGTAAGGAAACTATTTAGCCTGGTGTCTTAAAGAAGTAGGGCTTATGAAATCATGCTGTTCACCTGTCTGTATCAGCCAGCCCCTGAAAATAGCATCTGGCCAGTTTCAACCATGCATCACAAGTAGAGGTCTCGCAGTCACTGAGTTTCTAGAGGTTGTTCAGAGTAGCTGGTGAGGTGGGTTTATGGTAGGGGCTCTTTTGTCAGAATCAACAGAACTAGCTGTAAAATCACAGCCTAATCCT
Organism: Strix uralensis; assembly: GCF_047716275.1. Lineage (NCBI taxonomy): Eukaryota > Metazoa > Chordata > Aves > Strigiformes > Strigidae > Strix > Strix uralensis. The sequence continues at coordinate 34,962,789 of NC_133976.1, read as the reverse complement.
GAATCAGCTATTAAAAACTGCACCAGCTGTGCTTGGGCTAGCCACTGTCTCCTCCTGCTTCTTCTTACCCCATCTACTCCAGCTGCCATCCAGAGGTTCTTACCTGGGCAACTTCCCTGCTCTTGGTTTCATGAGTTTGGAAATATGCTCTTATAGGCAGATATATACCACTGAAGGAAAGTCTTCACAGGAGTTTCTCTCTTACTGGACACTAGAAAATTCATGTAAGTAGTATGACACAAGGAAACTTGAATGACAGTTTGTGCCTTAGATGTTCAGTCAGTCAGGTTTAAGACACAAATCCAAAAGGAAAGAAAATTTCCTTAGATTGATTTTCACTGAACTGTGTTTTAAGTAATCTAGCTTTCAACTTTGGTTTCCAGCAGGACAATTACTATGCACTAGAATGACAACTTTGGTATCCTTCTCCTGGGAGATGATCAGCTTCATTATTTAAATTATCAAGTGAAATCTGGGATTAGCAAATCTTAATTTCATACTGAATTAGAATACCATATCCAGTTTGAGCCACCAGACTTGAAGAAGGAGGAGAATCAGCTGGAGACAGTCCAGAGGAGAGTGGCAAAAAAGATCAGAAGTATAGAAATTATAACCTAAAAGAAAAAAATTGAATAAATTAAGTTAGTTTAGTCTAGACACAGAAAAGATAGAGTGAAGACATTATAACACAAGAGGTTGCTCCAAGGAGGAAGAGAACAATCTATTTCCCTTGCCTATGTTTGATAGAACAAGAAGTCATAGACTTAAATTACAGAAAGGAAGATTTATTTTAGAAATTACAAAAAACTTTAATGGCGAGGACAGGGAATAGATTTCTTGGCAAGCTTTTGGGGTTTCCATCTCCACTGGAGATCTGTAAAATCAGAGTAGAATAACTGCTTCCTGCAGGCAGGAGGATGGATTAGGTGTCTTCTAGAGGTCCCTTCTAGTTCTACTGTATATTTTACTCTAGTAGTAAAACTGTAGTTTAAAAGATAGGCTTCATGTACTCTTCTTATGCTATCTTATCCTTGTCTTCAAGCAGTGATAAAATCCTTTTGTAAAAAAGAGAGTAAACAATGCTATTACCCCAGTGATCTTGTAATGAAAAATGGAAATACATCTTGGAATAAAGTACTTTTTGATATACCTTAATTTGGATAATTGCGCAGAAGTACTTGGAAAGTTGACTGTAATAGGGGAAAAACATATAATGTGATAAAATTCATTTGTTTAAAATTACTTTTTCAGCACCTGTTACTGTTGTGCTGAATGATATCACTGTGGATCACTCGTGTGGGAACTTCAGAAATCAATTGAATAAAATTGGCCTAATTGCATTCAGAATATTAAATATAGTTTTAGGTTTTATATTATCATTCCTTCTATTTTAAAGATTTCATTTAACTGGAAATATTAGAAGTAGCACTTTAGTTCTCAAAAATTGTATGTATCGTGAAATCCATTAAGAAACTAAAAGGATAAAGTAAAGCGTAGACACTTCAGAGAGAACTTTAAAAGTCCCTGTTACTGTCTTTGTGGTTGAATCCTCCAGAATAAAATGGTTGGGCCGAGGAGGCTGACTGCTGACTTGTAAATTACAATTCTCAAACTCATGCTTCTGGCACAGAGTTTTAAATCTATTTATTTGTTTAATTCTGGACAGTGTTTATTTTTCACAGTTTGCATTATAACTTGAATGCAGTTTCTTTGCATTACCTGTAATATGACTGGGGCGTAGCACTTCTACTGCAGAATGTCACAGAAATTTGACTCAGCTATTCTATTTCTTGAATATTTGATTCTTAAATAGCTTAGTCTGTTCAATTGTGGAAGGTCTTCTTTGGGCAAAACCAGGAGCAGAGAAGTTGGTTTAAATTCAGGGCAGCAATGCCCAACTCAAGGCATCTTGCAAGCTACCTGGATCCTCTTTCTCCTTTAGCTGCTTAGACCTCAGGAGATCTTGGTCCTGAAGAAGGGTGCCATGAGCCATCAGAGCTGAACAGCGAGCTGCCCCTAGTGCCACTGAGCTGTGCTGAGCTGGACCTTGGGTCCTGGTTCGTGGGAAACAGTGTCCTTCCTCGAGTTTCTGAGGTAGACCCTGGGAGACCACTGTACCTACAGGTTCCAGATTTATGGCACATGAACTGAATGTGGCTGCCAGGACATTCCACCTCACCCCAGGCTTACTTCAAACCTCCTTCCTCTTTCACTTTCCACTCAGAGAGAGAGGTGTATACATACATGCAGTCGGACCAGATACCTACCATGGATACATGTATATGATGTCTAATCCTCTTCTGCCATTGAAATAGCTGTGGGGCCTGCTTGGTGAGTAAGGCTTAGCAATGTTGCCTGAAGCATAGGTAGAATGGAGGGGTGACTTTGTTTCAAAGACTGCTCCAAATGAAGATGCAATTAGAAAACAGGAGTATTACTCTACATGTCCTGCTTGTTGAGCAAAAGGGTTTGTCTGGGGCTGAAGGCAGAGTAAATAGGGAACACGTGGTTTGAAAGTACCACTGAGATTTATCATGAGTTTGGGTCCAGTGATATCAGAGTTTAGGTGAGCTTGCAAGGCTGCAGCAGTAGAAATCTACGCACTGAAAGGATGTAGCCACCTATTCAGTGAACAGGAAACTGAGCCAAAATTTTGGAGGCTTCACTAGAGTGTAAATATTGGATTTGGATACCTATGCTCCTGCAGACGTAAATGCCTTATAGATTTCAGCACAGGGTAGAGTTATCTGAAGTTAGTTTTAAATAAAATTGGTAAGCTATTGGAAGGAATCTGGCCTCAGTAATAAGCAGTGCTGTCCATAGAAGTTACTGGCAAGATTCTCTGCCTTCTCAAAACCACCGAGCTTCTACTGTTTGAAGTCAATTGCTTAAAGCAAGCTCAATAGGACTTTGCCACTGGTATTTTTCAAGCTGTGACCCACAGCAAATTCCTGGAACATGTTAAAACACTGAGTGTTAACAAGACAAAAGTTCAGGGTTGTCCATAAAAAAAGGATAAACAGTGGCCCAGCCCACTGGGAATCACTGCACTATTCAGCAACTTGTTGACATGCTTAAATTCCTCACTCTTAAGAACATGTGTTTATATGAGAAACACATTAAAATGAAAATAAGTTTAATAAACAGTCAAATTTTTAATTGAGAATCTCAAAAGGAAATAGGTAGTTGCAAGAAGCAATAATCTTCACAAATTTTTGTGAAATATTTTTAAAACCAGCACCTCTATTCTGGGCATTCATGTTCTCTAATGGAGATCAGGCACATGTTCAAAGTGGTTTTACAGGTACATTTCCTTACATTCAATAGACACAATGGATTTTAAACAGTTTCATAGCAACGGATGGTTCGTGATGGCCATTAACCTAGATAAGCGAGTAACAGTTTGGCACATCCTTAATGGTCCACAATGGTCTGTGGTAAAAAATTCTTTCCCTTCATCTATTCCTAAGAGGTGGGTTGTTTGGGTTTTTTGCCTAGACTTTGTTTTACAAAGCAGGTTCATGTGAATTTTTGCATTCAGGAAAAAAAAAAATTCATACCCTTTATGGTAAGAGCATTTACCACAAAGAAGATTTATGTTTCTCTGGAATGTAGTAGCCATATACTACAGTATATCCTAGCAGATAATCAGAACTTTTAGAAGTTGAATGTATACCTTGACATCAGATAAACAGACATTCCTAAATAGTAGAGTTTTTTAAATGACTGTTGCTATACCTTTTGAAATTCAGAAAGGCAGTTTCATGTTCTGTTTTTAATATGCAATTCCTTTATGCTGCTGGGACATGTCATATCTCTTTTGTGAAACAAAATACTGCTAATGCCACGGTAGAGGAGGAAATCACTGTGATATCTGATGGATGGAGCTGGTACAAAGCCCTGGGAAGAGCAGAACCCAAATGTTCTGGGAAGTGCAGAGCTGTGATGTACAGATTAGTGCTGGGGTGCCGTGTCCCCCAGAGCCACGGATGTGATGGCACCAGAGCAGCTGCATCGGTGGAGGCTCCTGGTGAAGGCACAGCACTTGCTGTGGGAGGAATACAGTACGTCTTTGAGGGAATTACACCACCTCTCAGAGTGGCGTAAGTTTGGCATAAGTACCTCACACCCCCCCCTCATATAGACCATTGTGTCAGCATGGTATGTGCGCTAGAGCTCGTGATTTACCTACCCCACATGTGTGCCTTCAATGATGTGGCTACGTAGGAAGACCTTTGCAGCGCATGCGTGGGCTTAATTCCGTCCCCAAGACTACTGGGTTTACTATATAGTAGCATAAAACTGTTTTAAAAATAACACTTTAATATACTGTGGTGTGCTACATGATATCTCAGACTGATTATGTGTGATGCATATTTGCATGAACCTTAATGAGACTTACAAAAGTAAGAGGCAAATTTTAGAGAAAATTGGATTAAATGGCTTAATTCTCCATAGTTAAAGACTTTAAATTTTAATCAAGTCTTGAGTCTGAGACTAATAACTCTTAGACTGGATGTTTAAAATGACTAAAATTTAAAACCAAATATGTATAATCTAATGTGCATTATCACCAATGTATTTGTATAGCAATAATTCCTAGAGATATGAACATTAAAATGACAAATTTCAAAAGCCAGCACAGGCCTTCCCTGAAACTCTGGATTGGATTTTGCTGTGTTTTTGCCCAGATGTACCAACGGTCGTATCCTGCACTGCTGCAAACCCAGTTGCTCCTGTACAAACCCTTAGTGAACTCTATTGGTGCACTTCTTGTTCCCAGTGATGGGGCAATGCAGTACCAATCCTGGACTTGCTTAATGTATAGAACAGATTTTCTGTTATCTGTCTGAAATACAGTCTTTACAGAAAAAAAACCCATGAAAGAGATGATTTGGATTCCGGTCAGTTATTCATCATGCCTGTGGTCACAATGCCTCCCCACCTCAGGAGTGTTCAGGACTTCATAAATTTTATAAAGTTTGTAGTATTCAAAGTTTCCTTCAGCTTGGGGTTTCTTTTCCACCTGGTTCCCACAGTTCTGGGGGACTTTGAGCAAATGACTGTTAGATCGTTTATGGGCAGTGGAACTGGTGAGTCTCAGACCCTTTCAGGTAGTTCCCACCACCCTTTTAAGCTCCTTCTCACACAGGGTTCATCTCACGGATATTTCACATTGGGTTTCTTCTCACACAGAGGTTTATCTGCTTGTCTGGGAGTGCGTGTGTGTGTGTGGCCACGTGTGGCTGAGGCTGATTAATTTTTTCTCTCTTCTACTTACTGGTCACCATCCATACCTGTTCATACCACACAGCAGGTTTTGACAGCAGTATATGAAAATGAGCTGGGCTTTTAAGAAGCCCGCCTGTATTAGATATTTTGTTGGTTCTTGTGAGGTAATGAGGGATTGTCTCAGCCTAGCAAAAGGTATTTGTATTTGTTAATTGGAAAGAAAGCAATAAAATCTTCTAAAATTTAATTTGTTGGATTTATGTATCTATAGAGTAGCATGAAAATGCTTTGGTGAAACTTTCAATGAGACATTTTTGAAGTTAGGCAGTTTTGACTACAATTATAATAACCTTAGTGAAGTCATCATAGTTCTAAAAAAATTTAGTAAGTTTGTTGTGACCTTAAGACATTATTAATACAGAATTATGTAAAAATAAATTAATTTATGTTTGACTAATGAAATAATAAGATATTCTGGAAGTACTGTGGAATACACAAGTATGTAAGCTAAACAGTTTGAGTTCCGGTATGCTTAGGAAATAATTCTTCAGACCTTTTCCCAAGATGACACCTTTACTTTCTGTGGATCAACTTGTCCTGTCAGGGTAAAGATATTGTGTCTATAATGGGGATAAGAAACCTCTATTAATGCCTTGCTTTCACTCTACTTTTGGAGTTATTTTTGGTATGGCTAGTCGCATGTGAGACTAGCAAAGGTGGTAAGTATCCACTAGTCTTCATCCAATCTCAGTTGAGTCTGGTGGTCAGAAGTCTTTAATATCTCTAAGACTTCCACTGTTCTGCTAGATTTGGTTGAAATTGTCCAAGAGCTTGAAAGATTACCAGGGAAAGTGAAGTAGTAGTTGAGTGGATGGATAATGAGCCTGCATAAACCTCATTTCCTTAGGACATTGTACAACAGAGTGAACACTCTGCTGGATCGGGGCATCTTCAATATTTAGCAGTATAGATGTTTTGTTTGAGTTGTTAATCTTACTGCCAGTTTGTGGAGAAAAAAATTCAGTTTACTTAACAGAAAAAGTACTAATCAGTCTTCATCATGCTTGGATTTTTCTTTGAAAAACATCTAAGAGTTAAACCGAATATATTCTACCTCGAGTTAGCTGTAGTTAGCATTTCTGATCAGAACATTCAGTTCTTTCTTCTCTTTTTCCTTTCAAAATTATGTTTTTATTTCAATGGTACTTTCTACCAGCAGGCAAAGCTGCTGTTACACTCTACCCAGCTGTGAAATCAATATGATTTTCATTACAAAGATAACAGAAACTCTCTTAGAAAGACTGTGAATTGCCAAAGGTCAAATAAGAGTCAGTGGCAGAGCTTAGAATTTAGATGTCCTAATTAAAAAATCTCGTGGTATAAATATATTAATGAAATGCACCCCAAGAAATGTTTGCATTTAAGATGGCAACAATTTTAAACTATTACGTTGTTTCTTTAACTACTGTAGTTCATGTAAGTCACATCAAAATGTGATGAATTCTTTCTCTGGTTTATGACCGTTTCTTATAGGTATTAGCTCTTCCTTTTTTTTTTTTTTAATTCACAATTATTTGAGCATGATTAGATTAGAAAGTGTAACAGTCACAGAAGAGAGAACATATCTAGTAAGACTTCTGTCATATTGGACTCTAAAAATTACACATAAGCCGAATGAATGGGTGCATCAGTTATTTCTGTGATGTATGACTTCATTAACAACAAGAGGAAGTGCACAGTCAAACTGAAAGCAGCACTTGAGTCTTTCAGCCAGAGCAGCCAGTTCTATTTAAATTAAAATCAGCATTGTAAAATAAATGTTATTACTCTTCCTAAGATCATCCTTGATCTCTTCTTATTAAACCTTAATTCTTCCAGCAGTTAAGTTACATCTGCCTTATTATGGATGAAAATAACAGGAAATCAATTATTTTGTTACTTGCATTTGTTTGAGATCCCTCTCTCCTATCTCAATTTTTATTTAAATTCTCTCTTTTCCACCCCATATGCTAAAACAGTAAACTCAGATTGCAAAATATTGTGGATTTTAATAGAAAAAAGTTCTTCACCTTACAGCTGAAGGGTTTTTATGTTATTGTGCTCCCTCTGCTGGATAGTGCCTATTAATTTTTTATTCCCTGAGCTGTACTAATACCCATGTTCTATAAACAAGCAATCACATTGCCTTCCTGAAAGAGGTATGAAAAGTGAAAATGCCTCATTTTGGTCTCAGATGACATGGAAGGTGACAGTTGTAGGCTAAGAAAAATCCTGTTGTCTGGCAGCTAAGAGCAATCAAAAGCCTTTTGTGGACATTTGAGGAATAATTATTTACTACCTCTTGAACAAAATCAGATGGACACTAAATAACCTTCTTTTATTTGTATAACTTAGAGAGGATGATGTTGATTCTCATACTCTGGTAAGTACAACAGTATCCTCAGATGTCCCCGTAATGATATTAGTGTCTTAGGGGTGTGGTTCTCATAACTTGCTTCTTCCTTTGTTGAATCTTACAGAGTTGTTGCTCAGTGGAGAAAGCAAACGCGTTCTCATGCCCAGCATGAGCATCTTGGCAAGGCAGTCCTTTCCCATCTCCACGGCAGCAAGGTGAAAAGGAGGAAGAGCAATACTCCAGTTTTGTTTCTGCAAGTGATTTTGGTCTTTATGGCCTTTAACTTCCTGGGGTGTTTTGGGCTAGCTCTCTTGCTGACCTTTCTCCCACTGCTGTCATATAGTGAATTGGCCTTGTCCTGCTTTCTTTCCTTCCTTCCCAGAAGGATGTGGCTGGGGTGCGCACCGCAGTGCAGGTGATCCTGTCCCACAGCTCTCTCTGGTGGCCTGGGGAGCCTCCTGACCCAGCGGGACCACCCAGGCCCCCCCCCATGGGGTGCTGCCCGGACCAGTCAGCCCCTGGGTCCTACAACCTCACAGCTCTTCTCTCTCTTTTTGGCTGACCCAATCGGTCTTATGGAAGAGGGTTGGAAACTCAACATCCATGTCAGTTGTAGTTGATTTGCAGGTGATTTGCCCATCTGAGCTGCTTCTTTCTGGATCTTGTGCTATAGTTTTGCCAGGGAAACTAGATACCTTTGCAGTTTCCTTCAAATTTAATGTGATATTATAAATGCCTCTGCATATTAGTTACATTGAACTGGGAGTTATTTTTCAACTTGACTTGGCTGCACTTACAGATTAGCTCTCCCATATTTCAATACAGATCAGACTGGTAGCGTATTCCTGAAAAGAAATAAAAAATTACCAGTTGTTGGGGGCAATAACTTATTTTATAAAAATGGTAACTATTTGACTCCTGGTTTAACTAGGAGACTCATTTTGGGAAAAGACATTATGGACAAATTCTAGTTAAAATTTTTTTTCTGAGGTTGTTTTTAAATTTTAGTTTCTGGATATATAAAATAATATTCAAAGTCTTTGATTCTTCCAGACAGTCCTACAGTGAAGTAATCAGCATAATTGTCTCTCTCTAATAAACCAAAACTACCTCTGTGTGGATGTACACTTTCTTTTACAAAGAAGTTGCTTTTTTAAACCATTTCTACAAGAACAAACTGGGTAAAAGAAAAAATTTCCAGTTCCTAAAACCTTCAGTTCTTCCTGTTCAGATTAAAAGACAGGTGTTTATATATATATTTTACTTTTGCTAAAATAATAAAAGCTTGTGTTGTTGAACAAATATTCTTCCTTAATTTAGCAAGGCCTAAGCAAAATCAGTGTTGCTGTTTGCAGGACAGCATGTCCTAGGGTGAATCCCCTCCATTGAACCAAGTTGGGGCGCTGAGGGTTCTGCTGATGGCAGGGCTGGGCTGGGGTGGCTGAGAAGGACTTCTGCAGAAGGAATGCTCTGTGGAGGAGCTTCCAGGATCAGGTTGAGCATCATTTGCCTCAGATGCCTATTGAGTTATAGCAACTAAAACACTTGACAATGCTTGTCTCAGCAAGAGCACACACCATATGCTTTGGGAACATTCCCAAGCAGAATATTATCGTCCTAGCACCCCGGCGAGCTCATTAATACTCCTGTTATCCCATTCAGTGGGACTAATCCAGCAGCCCCTGAAGTCAGTGAGGAGATTCAAGTTGTCTTTAGAATGCTTCGAATAAAACCTTAGATGAAGTTTGTGTAATTTAAGTCACACCAGTGGAATTATTTTCTGAAGTTATCAATGTTAGCTTATTTGATGGTTTCTTTATTCCAAGCTACCTGTCTTCCTCCATCTTATGAAGAGCAGTGATGTGAAATGGAAAAAGGAATATGTTTTTATAGCAGGATTTGAATTTGTGTACATTACTGCTATTTTCCTATTTTTCCAGAGAAGGACTGGAATAAGTTTGCACCAGCTTTCCGTATAATACTAATTCAAATGCAAATGTATATGTTGATCAGATTTTTTCTCCAAATATGTGATCAGTTCATGGGAAAAACTGTGTAAATGTTATAGTTGATGTGGAAAAGAAAGCTCCAGTTTAAGCTATTGTAGTTCTCAGTCAATTCTGGTCATTCTTTATTGCTTTCTGGTCACACAACAAATTTAATAGAAAAATAATCCTTTGCAAAATAACTTATTATATGTACGAGAAGAAGAATTAGGTTTTGCCAAAAAGAAACCCCCCTTGGATCCACATATTTTTGCAGACTGTACTTCTTCATATGCTGGAAAATTTTCTTTTCACTCCCATTCATTTTAACAGCAGATTTTAATTTTTTTTTTTTTAAAGAAAAAGAATAGGCTATGTGAGGAGTGAGGAAGAATGAAGCTACAAAATAAACAGACAAAAGATACTATTTCAAATAAGTATATTTATGGTAGTGGGAGGGAAACTTAGATCAAACAAGAAGAAAAGACTGGAGAGGATCTAGTTCGGATTCCACTGATGTGGTAACAGCTTTTATTACAGTATCTGGCTTTTTGAAATAAATATTGATAGAAATAAATGAATAAAAGAGTGAGTAAACTGAAATGTGTGTTCTGCATTCCTAAAGCTTTTTTTCAGCATCTGGAGTACCAGAATCAACACCCTTTTATACAATTAATAGTATTAGATAATGACATCAGCTGACAGGAAATAAGAAAGTTCCTATGGCAACTAAAAATAAGCACAGGAGGAAAAATGCATCAAATGCTGTCAGCAGACAGCATAAAAGGCGGCTTTATGTAGATAATAGAACGAGAGCATACACAGAAATCCTACTTGTAAACATATGCGTTTCAATAGCTTTTACTGGTAGTTTTTTTATTTTGTTGCTTTTTTCCCCAAAATGGGAACAAGATACCTTGGTTACAGCATCTACTTATCAATACCTCAAATTATTTTGCTGAGATAGGCTCCTGGTTTACGGCCTGTGAAACACAGGGACAGAGCCCCGCATCTTCAGGAGAGCAGATGTATCCCCTCAGATTCATACACTGTTTAGAAAGCCTTTGGGTCCTTCAAATCTCATGCACGTCTGCCACTTTCTCTCAAGGTTACTCTTTAGTCCCTGCATACAAAATGTTTGAGAAAAGTTTTTGATAGAAGCAGAAGTGCAAAATGTCTAGCAGAAATGTGACTTGTGGAGAAATAGGGCTGTACACATCATGTAGACAATACTTACACATGCAACTATGTTCATTTAAAGTTATACTGGGCTTGAGAAGGTGTAGATGAAAAAATCCCTGGTGGAGGGGAAATCTGAGTGTGCAGCTGCACCTCTGAGGCTACAGATGGGCCACATGTACCAGCTGCCTCTTTCGTCTCAGTGGGAGAACTAGTTTTGAAGACAATTTAACTCTTGAAATTCCTGGGTTATCTGCTTTTCCTACCTATCTGATCTTCTTACCTTCACCTCTCTCGTAAAAAGCAAAACTAACCCCCACTCCCTCCCCCACCAGACCTGTCCAGGGCAGAGAGCTGTATCGTTTCCCTTTTGCTGTCTGTGCTCTGAAGTTGTTGCCCCTGCAGACTCATCCAGGCTCCCCCTTCTGCTACATAGACATTGCAGTTTTCATAGTAAAACTCTTTTGCTGAGCAATGCTGCATCTCCACACAGGACCCTGCCGCAGTGTCTGCTCACCAGGGCTTGATGGGGAGAAAAGCCCACTCCAAGTGTCTTGGCCAGCTCCATTCTGAGATGGAGAATATTCAGCCCTGCAGATAGCAATGGGATTGTATTTCTCCCCTGTTAATTCTATCTTGTTAAGTGATAAAAATGAGTTTTTAATGTCAATTCTGACATTATGAGGCAGTGTGAGAGAACGCCAAAGCAGGACCAAAAGCAAGGGCTGGGAGAAATGTGGTCGGACTGCCCTGATGCCAGGGGCTTTTGAAATTTCTGATTTTTTATTTGTCTGTGCTGATTGCTGGCCCAAATTTTGAATTCACCACTCCAATTGTAAAAGGCAAATCCATTGTTCCAAGGCCACCTTCATTTTCAGTCTTAATATTACACACCTGAGAGGACCTCCTGGGTCAAGAAGACCACTCCTCAGCTATGGTGGGCAACTATATCATATCGTTGCTTCCATAAAATTAATTTGGATGTGTTCCTATCTATCTATCTATCTATCTATCTATCTATCTATCTATCTATCTATCTATCTATCTATCTATCATCTCTCTCTCTCTCTCTCTCTCCTTTCCACTCCTGTTGTGCCATGTTTATATGATGTACCGCAGATGTAACCCATCATTATGTGACTCAGGCTGCAAGTCAACACATGTAACCACAGGCATGTGGAGTATGAATAGATATCAGCCACTGATACTATTACAGCTTACTTAGCAGTTTGGATATGTACAGGCTGTTGTGAACAATACCCTGCCCCTGTGTGGACTATACTTGCACTGCCTGCAAGCAACCACATGCACAACTCCAGAGAAATTTAGGAACTGTTCATTAGGTAGTCCACAGCAAAACATCAGAAACTAGGTGACAGAGTCACTCAAAGGGAACCACTTTCTCAAACTGGCTGACAAGAACAAGCATAAACATGTTGTGTTTTTCTCTGGCATAATTAGCACAGCAAAGAAATTAGCTGTCTTCTGATTGAGTAAAGATGTATACTACACATAAGTACTCCAGCAAACAAAATGCTTCTGAAATTATCTGAACCAGGATGTCACTGTAAAGGGAAATTGCACATTATGTGGTAACAGAAATTCAGGGGATAGCAGCTGAATGTTGGCAATTACCTCCAGATCCATAACAAACTCATTCTCATTTGTGTCTTGGCTACTGGAGCAGAGCAGCCTGCATCCGTGGGAGCTGTGGGTCTTGCATTAGAGAACATTTGGTCTCTGAGCCACGAGTTCCCGGTAGCGGTGTCAGGCAGGTAGAGCCTGGAGCAGGAGGCAAAGTGGATGGCACAACTTGTTCTGTCCTTCCCTCCTGTCTGTGAGTACCCTGTGTTCTTTGACAGCTAGAGGAACTTATTGACCACTTCCCTGGTGCTGCTACAGAGCTGGGTAATTACAGTGATTACAATGATTAGATTACAATGCAGTTTTTCCTACTCTGCTTGTGAAATGCTGCAGCTCATCCCACCTTTTATTCATGGCAGATGGCAGATTTGCAGACTGTATGAATGAGTGCTGCAGGAGTAATCCTCTTTTTTTCCCCCACAGCTAGGATATATTCTTCACCTCGTGTGAACTAGCAGGGCAGTAAAATAGACAGCATGTATACTTTGTGTGAGTCAGACTTGACATTTAATTTACCCTCTCATATTCAATAACTCTCTGATAACTGAGTTGAAAATAACAACAACCGATGACAAGCAAACAGAGCATCAGTGACCTCATAATTTTTGTTCCTTGGGTGAACAGATATTCTTGATTTGCTGAAGAAACTTAAGAAGTATTAAGAAAGAAATAGAAGAAACTAAATATATAGTTTGAATGTTTGTACTAAACAAACTCAAGACCTTGGGATTAAAAAGTTTATGTTGGGTTGTGCTTTGTTTTTTTGTTGTTTTTTTTTTTTTTTTCAAGTACAATTTTTAAAGTAGAAAATGTCAATGTATCTCTTAAAAATTAGTTTAGTTGTGAAACAGAATGAACTAAGGCATTGTGCCTAACACCTGTACTACTTTTAGTGGCTCAGAACATGACTGCTGAAATGCTGACTGCTCAAAATGCCAAAATTTATGGAGGTGTTGGATGAACTAATCTGAGTGAGTTGTACTTGCCGAAAAAGTTGTCTTAAAAATATTTAAGATCAACTTAAAAAGTTGATCTTAAAAATATCTGCAAAGCACAAAAACCCAATTTTCATTTGAAAAATGTGCTTCAAACAATGCAAATGCTCAAAGAATTTCAGAAGTCTTGTTTGTGGAAGGGATAAATGAAAGGTCGTTATTCTCTCCTGTGACATTTATCATCTTTTGCTCTAATAAAGTCCAGCTCCATTGAACCTGGTGAACTTTTTCACAAAAGTATTTGGCTTACTTACACTGATGCAAAAAATTCTCCTCTAGCAACAGCAACAACTTTTTTGGCAAGTGCAACTCACTCAGATTGGTCCATCCAACACTGGCCACTGGGTAGACCCAGAAGCTGAGAAGGAGCCCGTGTTGATCAGCACTATTTCAGCAAAGTCAGTTGTTGAAACTATCTCTGGTGTAGGATAGAGGAGGCAGAGACGCTCACATGGGGTCTGAAGTTCAGGTAACTCCTGCTGATCAAGTATGTGAACAAACTCCTAAAAGAAAAACACTTTTCCGCTGGAGAGAAGTGAAAATGGGAAAAAGAGAGAGAAAACATGAATGCCTTTGCAGTATTAATGTGTAGTGTAATGGATTTCCCCTTTATAGAGTGACTAGTGTTCTAGTAAGAACTTTATGATAACAGATCTCTTGTTTAGTGGATCACTTGCAGATTATGATCCACAATTCTCTTTGCTTCACTGATCAATATTTCAATGAATGTGTATATAATAAAGTTACATTGGTTGTTTGTGGGTAGTATACTTGTGAATATTATACTTGGAATAAAACACTTTATTTACAGCGACTCAGAACAAAAACTTCAGAAACAAAACGGGACAGTGTACATAGAACAAGTTAGTCTATTTCTGTATGGGAGATCTCTCAGAAATGGAAGGAAATTCTGAAATCAGTGGGTCAAATGTTCTGTTGGCGTAGCTGTCCTCTTGGAAAGAACTTTTCTCATTGAAAACAAATGTTATATTTCTCATGAAGCTGTTTCTCAGCTAATTTAGAGCAGGCTCTTTTATGTGCTTATTCCTAAGGCATGTAAAACATTCCTGGCTACTATTGAAATGAAAGATGAAATTGTTTAGTACCTTGCAGGACTGGGCACCAGTAATCAAGGCTGATCGAACATTCTTGGGACCTCAGACAATGCAGTAATGACATCTACTCAGTGACCTGCTATACTTTATAAATATAGCTATCTCACTGGAAACTCATTGCATATGTTCAACCTGAAAATAATCAGAAATATTTTTTTGTATTAGTAAATTAAAAATATTAATTCACTGCACCTTCAAAACTGAAAGTACATTTCTTTTCTCTTTGAGTACATATTTTTTTTCCTTGTTCAGTACATTTCTGTTTCTTCAGCAAGTGTAATTTGGAAGAGGAAGAGAAATATACTGATGCATTAAAATCAATCATGATAGCAAATTTAATATCCAAAAAGTTCTTCAGGTAGTGTGGAAAAAATCTAAGTGATGACAAAATGTAGTGTGATGGTTAGTACTCATTTCCTATATTGAAGTAAAAAATATGCTGTAGCTTAATTTTGCTTATGATTATAAATGGCTCTTAACTTTACTGACAAGTCCAAACTATACTGCAGCTTTTGAGATAACCAGGTTATCTTGCACATGCAGCTTAAAATGCACGTGGCAGAAGGGTATATGACATGCATAAGTCACTGCCCAGAGCCCAGTGCAGTGCATAAATATAATTCATATAGCACAGAACATATTTGTAATTTTATGCTAATGTATGATAAGGAATTTTTTCCAAAAAGTCTAGCAGGAGTGTTTGAAATCTTCTTACTGTAAGTCACAGGATTAATTTATTAAGCATGGGCTCCAAATCCCTGCTCTAAGTTCAGGCCCTTCAAGGCTAGGCACGCAGGGATACCTAGTGCCTGGGAATCTCCTGATCACAAAGGACACACAACAGAGGGGAAGCTGCCAGAAACCTCCTTTTTGTTGAAAGCTGTGGTGGTAAGGAGGATAAAAACCTTCAGGACTTGTATCCATAATCAATTGCTGATGGTTTGAGCTGAGGAACAGGGGCTCCAAGGGTGCCAACTTGCCCAGTGAGAGGCATGAACTGGAGGAGAGGAGATAGGAAGCCCTCAGTGGAGCAGTCTGGTCCTTCAGATAGAACAGGTCCCTTGGGCTAACCCCACTGCACTGCTAAATGAAGTGAGACCAGAAAGGCTCCTTGTCCCTTTGGCCACCAGGCACAAGCTGTCCATGTATGCCCTACACAGTCCTGGCTCTGCATCTCTTCCAGATGCCCTGTGGCATCCCCATGACCCTATCTTAGAGCTGGTTTGCATTTGGTTTTGCGAGGTGGAAGTGTCTGAAGTGACGTCATTGCCCTGGCATGAAGCTGAAGGTATGCCTCAGGTTCCCCAGGCCATGGCACCGGGCAGGCAGGGATGTCTGAGGGTGCACAGTCTGCTGGACCAGCAGTGGGGCAGTGTTGGGTAGAGGCAGGACTGGGGGATGTATTGGAAAAATTAAATAATATGATGATCTCCAGTCTGGTACCTTGGCTCTCTTATTTACTGGGTGAGAGACTCTAAACCAAAGTGACTGCCTCGGGTAAAGGTTTAGCCTGACCTTTTTTTCAGCTGTCACCCTGTGTTCATGGAAAACCTGCTATTAAAGAAGACTACTTTTGAAATTGCATTGAAGACGGATTTTTGCTGTTTGTCATTGGATTGTATTTCGGTGCTAAATCACATCAACCCCAGAAAGATGTCAGGAAAAAATGGAAAACGTGTCAGTGCTGTCATCCCGAGTTTTGTTTACATTTCTTTACGTTAAAGCTCTGATTTCTGTAGGAGTTTTGAGGTTGATCTTGTCTCTTCTAGGTTTCAGGAATATATTGTTAGGTACTAAATCAGGTCTTGGTGTTGCTTGTAGTATGTTTACATACGGTAAAATCATATAATGCTCCTAGGAAAGCATATCAGCACTTAAAGCCATAACATTATAATTTTCAACTTAGCCATCCTGCATTTTGTTAGTGTTTGCATGTGTTAACATTATGTATTTAAAAAAATGTTAAAAGGACACAAAGCTTTGAAAGTCAAGCAGTAAAATAATAATTCTGGTTTTTTCTGGCTTTAATCTGTGCAATTTTAACTAGATTCCTTTGGGTTTGTTCATTGTGATCAGTCTTTAATTAAGAGAACACATACTATTTTTTTTATCCTTGCTGACGGACCTATTCTGCTGAAACTCTTTAAAGTCAGACACCTGGCATGGAAACATGCTTCATATAGATGGCCTGTTAATGAACTCAGTATTTGATTTTTATCCTTGTGTTCACTGAGCATCCAATGCCTTATTCATTTCACATTGTGCAAACCTGCTGTAATGCAGAATTATTTGTTTCCTTATGACCGTTTCTTTCATGTTCCTCATTAGTGTACCCAGCTGTTTCGCAAGCAGTAATGAACTTACTGCCATACTCCTTTGCTGCAATGAAGAGTATTATTAGTCCCATTTTTCATATAATAAGCTGAAGCAAAGGAATATAAATAATAACTCTAACTACAAATTTTGGACATTGAGTAAGAAAACAATGGACAACTATTCCTCAGACTTTATTAGTTCAAAGTACAGCCCTCCCTGATGTCAGTTGTGGGTGTGAGAGCCCTGCAGGACAAATGCAGCCCCCTACTCAAGCTGGGAGCACAGCTAAGGAGCCATCAGTGGCTACCGAGGGATGACTTTGTGGGGAATGGCTTTGTGAGGTTAGCTAGGTAAAAGGGCATGAAAGGACACTGATGCCTTTCCTTTTCTGACTGCAGGGAGCGGTCAGATCAACACAGCCACCTTGTGCAACCTCCACCTTGGTTTTGTGTTGGGTTCGTGGGCCAGTGCATCTGGGCAGAGCAATTGCAGGAAAAGTCTTGTCTTAGCCTCCTTTATCCTAGGGTCAGAAAGAAAATAGGCTTAACATGGACAGAATCCTTGGAAATGTTATTTATCAACTGCTACTAAGCATATGCAATCAGATATTTTCTCAATTATTTATAACTTGGCTATGTTTGAGCATTATACCCGTCCACACACATAGATGCACAACAAAAGGCTTATCCATCACACAAAGACTATTCAATGCCAAAATTCACTTCCTTGCCTCAAGTCATCATACTGCCAGAAATTGACAAAACTGTTGTAGTAATCACTGGTAAATAGTATGATTGGCAAATAATATATTTTCTGCTGACTTTATTATTGGAAACAACTGGACAATTTATGCTGACACTCTTTTGGAAAACAGACATGGAAAATTTCAGCCCCAACAGTTAAATTCTGGAAGAGTTTTGAACGACTGAAATGAAGGGTTTCTAATGGGGAGAGTTTGGCAGCATTAACTACAAAAAGCCTTAGCCATTCAGTCTGCAATTGCCTTTCTCAAATTGTGAGTTGCAAATCACCTCTACCCTTAATTCTCCCCAGAGTCACAGTCCCTGGTAAGACACCTGAGAATTTTTGGTTTTTTATATGGGACATGGGAGTACACAGGTTGAGTAGCTCTAGTCTGTAGTATTTGTGTGAAGACTGCACTGCTAAAAGCATATATGGAAGTATATGAGGATAAAATAAAAAGTAGGAATGAGCTTTATGTACAATGTACACAATGCATGTAATGAAATTTTTCAGTTGATTCATCTCTCTAGAATGAGCAGGAGTAGTGTTATCTGTTATTTGCATAGCTGATAACTTCTAGTTGTAGAATCAGTGTAAGGTATTTACAGCAGCAGTTTTGTCTTGTTTTGTTTTTCGTTATGTGAATTTGATGTGAGAAAGACGCAGACTGTAATATATTAACATGATTCCTGTGCACAAATGAAAAAACCAGTATGTACTTGTTAGGGCAAATAAGTTATAGAGAGAGTACAAGGGGAGTATTGTGTGATTATGGTACAAATGCTGTTTCTTTGACTTTGTTCAAAGAAATCCCAAGTGCAACAATGCCATAACTTATTTTATAAGCTTATAATTCTGGTAGCATGTGATTAAAAAAAAAAAAAAGCCAAAGGGCCTCATCTTTGAAGCATTTCTTCAGCTTCAGGTAAAGACAATACTTTGTAGGATCTGTGCAGGGACTCTTTTAACAGCATGGGGTTAAAATGTGCTTATTTTTACATCTTTGGGAATTGTCAGTCATTTTGTACCTGTTTATTTCACAGTCAGATTCCAATTACAACCTGCTGCTAGGAAACCTGGCCATAAAAGTTGGAAAATACAGCATGGAAGACATTATTATATACTGAGGTATCATCAGAATAGTTGGTGTGTGTATTTGGGATGGGGTGAGGGAGAGCAGCAGCAAGGAGGTCTTTTTCATTTCACTTGCTAGGCATAACCCAGTGAACTTCTTGTGACTGGGAAGATTATGCCAGCATATTGCAGAAAACAGGTTTTCACTATGAGCACATTCATTCCCCAACTGCATGTGTCAGGGGGAAATAAAAAAGGCAGATTATTATGACTGATAATACAAAATTGATTGGACATGACAAAACCATGAGTCAATACCCTGAGGTGTGTTTTACCAACGTGGTGGTAAAATTATTATTATTTAAGATTTGAGAGGTCTGGCTAAGAAGTTTATCCTGACTAAAAGAACAGTCCTTTTGACTAGGAGCTAGCAGTCTGTGTTCGTTTCTCCCTCCCCACTGCTGATCTAAGGCAATATGTGGTGTGCGTCATAATACAGGTTCCACCAAGAGCCATCCCTCCACGTCCTCACCTTATTTACTTCTTAGAGGTGTGACAGCTGTCAACCTACTGAAGGAGTCTGTCCCTGCTGGAGATGAGTACCTGGCTTTGTTAACATCAAAATGATTGGTTTTCCTCACCTCTTTCTCTTTTTCCTTTATTTTTTTTCTCTTTTCTTTTTCTTTTTTTTCCTGACACAGTCTATAGGCTGGGTCTCTGGGACCGCTTGGCAGAGCACGGCGTAGCACAGCATAGCAGAGGGAGTGATGCTGTCCAAATATTCTCTCACTGTGATCATGGTTAATAAAGCTCCTGTCTGACCTGTCCTAAATGGTACCTGTGTTATTGCACACTTGGATTCCCCAGATCTCTGACACCAACCTGCAACCCCAGAATTAGATGGTAACAAGGTTCTTATGATAGGATAACAAGAAAGTAATTTGCATATTAAAAGAAAAATCTCCCTTTTTTTCCCTTTTTCTCTTCAGTTTTAAGCCTTTTAGAGTCTTTTACACTGTATTTCAGTAATCTTTATCTTCAAGAATTCAAGCAGCTTTTTTAGCCCAAAGGAACAACTTTTAAAGATACCTATTTTTCTTAGCAAGACCACATCCACTCTGAACAGAAACATATTACCTGGAATTTATAATGTAATATTGTTTCTCTGAGTCATCATAATGAATCCACATTAGTTTATTATCACTTACGTTCAGCCCCAAACACATTATCTAAATGATGTTGGGTAGCTTGTATATTTGACAATCGAAGTCTTACAAATGGTAGCTGCTACTCTGATTTAGAACTTGGATGGACAAAATGGTCTTTATAATGAGTATTTGTTTATTAAAAGTGATAAGATCTTAGGCAAGGCATTAATGCAAGATTGGGACAATAGAAATGCACACTGATAGACTGTGAGAAACAAATATGTTTCACTTTGTGTTGGAGCACCCATGACTGTACCAAATGACATCTGCCTGGATGCGAGTTTCCTTGCTAACACCATGTTCACGCTAGCAGGAGACCAAAAGGCCTGAAGATCTGCCCCAGCATTTGGAGAGCCAAGAAGTGCCCACCCGTTCTGTTCATCCCACTTTACAAAGCCCAAGGGCCTGGAGGAGAGCCAGCTCCACCACCTGCGGTTTCTACCTGAGCTGCCAGCAAGTCACTGGCTGGTTGTGGCTTTTGTTGGCCTGAGCCAATCAGGAGACACATGTTCCCTCAGAATCACTCATTTTAAACAACTGAGTGGTTGTCTTCTTTTTATAGCTGTCTACCCCACTGCTTCTGTTGTCATGTGCTGTGCTGCTTAAGGTAATAATTGCTGCTGCTGCTGGACTAGTGCTGTTGTCGCTATACATGTACCTGTAACTACATAACATCATCTACTCAGACAATGTGGAACTGGGTATATTTCAGATTTGTAGATACTATCACATATGATATTTAATCTTAAGGTACAACCCATAAACATCAGAGTTTATGTTCATGCTTACCAACATAAAAAAAGCCATCCTTTTTTCTTTAAATTGGAAGTCTCAATTTAAAATGAATACACTTCTCTTTAAAAATAGATTTTACATTCATGACAATGACAGCCTGTTCTAAGGCCTAAATTTACTCTGATAATTCTCAGTTGTTAATGAGTTCAAAAGTGCTTTATTCCAGTGGGGAAAATATCTTCTGTATCACTATGGCCAACCTGAGTTAATGTATCACATTGTATAAGCCTCCACAACAGATCAAAAGGGCTTTTTTTTTTTTTTTTTCTTTTTACTTTGGAGCTTTTTCATTTTCTGCTGTATAGAATAAGTTTTTCTGAATTACTTTCAGTGGAATTTTTAGTTTTGAGATGCAAACATAATATTTTCTTCGTGTTACTTCATCTAAAGCTGAGAGACTGAGTTAAAAAAAGCAGAAAAAAGTTTCTGTCTTCCAGTTTACAAACGAAACCCTAAATGGACAAGAAAAACATCAGCTGAATCTGAAAATTAAAGAATATCTGGACATATTTACAAAAATATTCTTGCATGTATCGCTGCTTTTCACAAGTGCCTTGGCATCTTACTGGTACTGATTTCAATGAAGACAAAGCAGCTGGCCTACTGCAGTCTTTCTGAAATCCCAGAAGGTAATGAACCGCCTTATTAGGCACCAAATACCTTTGGAAATCAGGCCCATGATGACCAGAAGTAATCTGTCAATTCACTAACTACAATTCATATTTCTTTTGTATAATAAACTAGTTTTAAATACAAAGCATAGTTTAAAAACTTTTTTTCCCTGTGTAAACAGCAGATAAAAGGTCATTTATTTTACCTGCAGAAACATTTTTAAGAAGCTCTTTCTGTGCATTCTTAAAATTTTAATTCTAACTTTCATCTGAATACTGTTCATAAAAAAATCAAGACAAAAATTATCACCAGAAAATGTGCCCATCACTGTTATCTGACATAAATACATATGTACAACTAATCATCTGAATAAAGGTATGTGGTACAAATGAAAAAAATGTGAACAGGTATTGTAAAAAATACCAAGTTTAGCATAACTATAGCAAAAGTTGCAAATGATCATGCCAATCAATGAAAATTAGACTTTACTCAGGGAATAACTAAGTGGTCTACCATGACTGTGCCAGTAGTAGGTAGAGCCGTCAGGGTGATGCAGAGCACAGCCCAAGCAGGGTCTGAGCCCAGCTGTGCACCCAGAGAGCCAGGACACTGCTAGGTGCCAGCGCCTTGGCATGGGGAGCACAGGCTGCATGGGGAAGGGCTCTGGGTGGTATGTTCTCTGCCCGGTCACTGACACTCGCCTCTTCTCAACTGCCTGTTTAGCACAAAGGTAACTGGTGAATGCCACACTTCATAAAATTGGTGAAGTGAGGGTTGCAGTGAGTCAGGGGAATGGCTTGACTCAGTGAAATGATGGCCTAGTCCTGTTAACACAGCACCTAGATTTGTCTTAGGTTAGGGAAGGGGTACAGAGGGTAAAGCCGGGATCTGCTTGTAATGGAAATACTGTTAAAGTCCTGCTGGTCATTTGCAGTGATGCTGGGTGCTTCTCTGATCTGCAAACAGCATGAAAGATGGTCCACTTGCTGAGGGAGACGTGACAGCTCTTCAGGGAACAGCACAGCATGTGGCACACGAGCAGCCCAAGGTGTGATCTTTGGGGATGGAGTGATGCCAACAGCAGCAGCATTGGAAAGCCTCATCAGGATGAAGGTGAGACCTGAGAGGGTTAATTTCACAGCACGGGGCACCGTGGTGGGGCAGTTACCATGGCAGGACTGACCATGCTAGCTTTAAAATGCCCAGACTGTAGCTGTGCTGGTTGCTGCCGACCCCATTTCAGCCCTTTGCGAATGTTATGTATTGCTGTTGCAGGGAAAACTTCCTCCAAGAGAAAAAGACTTGTGAATGCTTACAAGGATGGAAAGCAGCACCAACCTTCTGGTGGTTAATGCAGGATGCTTTCCCACCAAATCCCTGTCTCTTGTCACCTCCTGTCTCCTGCCAGCATCCTGGTGCTGCTCCTGCCGCATTCCCAGTGCCTCCTCCAAGTCCTCACCTGATGCTCTCTGAAACCACTGGAGTTGACTTCGAGACTTTACTTTCCCTAAGTATGTATCCAAGCGTTGTAGCCTCTGAATCTCCAATTTCATCTATTATTCTGCATCTTTTATTTTAAAGAGATGGGGTGGAAGAGACCCTATATCCTGCATGAAAACCCAAAGGGCTGTAAAGAATTATTCTCTTTACCAGATCATGCATTGATTTCACTCAGTCTTAAAGTCAGCCTTTCTCACACTTCTCCTCTATCAGCTCTGTTACATTTTGGAAAAAAAGATTACTTGCTTCCCTAACATAGCAGAGGCTGTTTATCCCCAAAATGTTTAACACAAAAACGTTTACATTCATATAACATGATTTGTACACACACGGTCTGTAGTATACACAGGTATGTTGAATATCAGTCAAATTTTCACTTTTTAGCTTTAAAAGGGACTTTCTTGTCAGTAAATCACATGGGATTTTTTTTCAGTACTTTATTCTTAGTAACATTTTGCAGGGGGACACAGAAAGGTAAAAATCAAGAGACATTTACAATTTATACAAACACTCCATCCTTATTGCTCATAAGGAGCAATTTTAAATTACAAATAACTATTCTATAAATCAGGTATAGACAGACAACTTACTGGACTCCTTCCAAGATACACTGAGACATGCACCAAAATATCAGAGTGTAATTACTTTCATTATGTATTCCAATTAATGTGAAAACAACTGAGACTGTAAAGATTGCATCCTGCTAATTTTTACTGACATAAACCCCAATATTATTTATAGAATTGGTTGTCCTCTGTTTACTTGATTAAAATATGGACTAATCAGGCACTGCTTTTCTAGAAATAGTTTTTGAGTATGGTTATTTGCCATCTTCTGAAATTTTCTTTATTTAGCCAAAACACAAGTGCATGTTTTAATTCATGGCAATATTTTAAATTTATGTCTGTTTTAGAATCAATGACTTAACTAAAAAAATTCCTAAACTGAAAGACCATTTTCTAATGTGTATCTGAAAGGTATAGTTGCTTGTGTGAACCCATGTTCTGATTTTGATATTCCCGGCGTGTTTTGTTGTTTGACCATGGCCCTTTTCCAATAAACATACGCAATTATTTTAAGTTTAAAATTATTTTGATAATGCACTCATCTTCACTTTTGATATTGCTTCAGTTGGGGAAAGGATATGTGGCAGTTGTGGGCATATAATCATTTCTGACTCTGTATTGTCAATTAATTTAAACATCCTTCTTTGTCTGCAAATGTAGTGATTTATCTGTCTTCATTCTTTGTTTCAAAACCTGCTTCCTTCTTTCTTTAAAATGAAGCTTCATTTTTGCATATCTGGAGTTCTCCACAGAAGGAAAAGAAATAGAATGAATCTTAAAATGTTGTAAGACATTAAAAACATCAGCTAATTAAATACTATTTATACAGCGCATTTTAATAAAAAACCCTTTAGCTCTCACAAAGAATTGAGAAGGTAAAGGGAAAAGCTCAGTCACAGATTCCTGAAAGGGCAGCCCATGTTGTGAGTGTATTGAGGAGAAATCTGAGCCCTGGGATTTGAAGCAGCCCAAGTGTCTTGCTGGCTTTCAATGTCACCTGCTCAGCCTCAGGAGGACCTGGGGGAAGGAGGTAGTCTTATATTACTTCCCTTTTTTCTGACCTTGGGCAACAAGATATATTTGTGGATTAATTAGGGAGAGAGCAAGTTGCAGTGGATGAGTATACCACGAGTCCAAAATCCAGAGCTTCCTCCCAACTCCTGCTGCTTTACTGAAAGTTCCCCACCCCGCATTTGAGGGCACCCCTGCTTTGCCCTCAGGTTTCTGTCCCTCGAGTCTGAGACAACCAGGTCATCCCCCCCTTTTCTTAAGGAGCTCTTCTGACACGCTGGCATCCCAGCCCTCTCCCACTATTACTATAGGCACACCATGCTGTGTATACCAGCCAAAGTTTCAAAATAGCCCCAGTATCAGTTTCCTGTACATCTCTGCTTTACGGATCAGTGAACTTGAATTACATTTTCCACATGGTGATGTTTCAGATGATTCTTTGGTATTTTTTTTTTTGCTAATAATCACAGTGGAGGCAGCAAGTTAAAGAATGAGTAGTTCCTGCTCTGATGCCTCCTGGGGTGAATGTGATGCCAACATTCAGATCAGACCAAGAACTCTTATCCATCCTTGGGGCAGTTCAGCAACTGCAGACTTGCATGGAAGTTGTGCAGTGTGTGGGCTCATGATGGCCCTGCTTTGGTAGATTGATTCTTCCTGGACAAGTACTACCTGCACAGAGAAAACCACTGAAGACAAGGATGTCTTGCCTTGGGGGGCAGTGTGCAGTAGGCCCTAGAACTCTTCTATGGAGAGAGAAAGGATACTGCTTTTGCCTACTGCTAATCCCACAGTTTCCCAAACACTGAATTGATTAGGGTTGTAATCCTTTCTTCCTCTATCAGTTTAAGTCTTCTCTCTGACCTCGTTCCTCCCCCTTGGCCCCTTCGTCTGCACCATGCTCCATTCAGAGCTTAATTACTCCACTGCACTTTGTGTTCCCTAGTTTGAAGCCACTACTTTTTGTTTTGTCGTGTTCTGGTAATGCGAATAATCCCCTTCCTTTGAAGGTATTTATATTCTGTGATCTTGTCTCCCCTGAGCCTTCTCTTTGGCAGACTGTAGAAATTGAGTTTCTTCTGTATAACCTAACTCACTAGATACCTTTTAATGTTGTTTTCTCTGTGTGTGTTTTCTATAGTTTCACAGCACTTCTAAGTTGTGGGGAGCAGTGGACCCAAAATGAGGTCCCAGTGCACTTACCCATATAAAACACTCTGTAGCTCATATTATTTTTACAATATAACAGTGTACAATCACTCATCCCGCCTGAACTTTTTCTCCAACTCTTAACATTAACCTATAAACAATTTATCAATTTAAAATCTGTGCCTATTCTAAACCTCCTAAGGCTATGATTCACCATGCAAGGCAGTACTGAGACTGGATTACAGTTACGAGTCCTTTTGGCTGAGCCTTATCTAAACTGCACTGGTTGAATACATTGATTCTAATGAAGTTATTCATGGCTTACATTGACTGATTTAAAGCCTTTGTCTTTCATACATAAATCTATTCTTCCAGATTTAAGGTAGATGGAAAGTCTTGTGATTAGCTGCAGTGAGGATACATTAGAGAAGATAACAACCACAAGTGCTGCAGCTCTCTGGTGTCCTGGATCCTTCTCAGCAAGGGACTGTGTAATAATTTACAGAATGACTTAATTGAAGAAGCTATGGAAGTACAATGGTCAGAAAATTTATGGTGGTTTCTGATGTTCAGAGGTACTGTCAGCAAGCAATAATGCCTCAGCTGGTTTTCCTCCATCATCTTGTCTGTGCTATTTATTTTTAGACCCTGATGGTTTAATCAGCGCCATGCAGGCTGAAGGCTTCACGTACCTGGAGCTCATGGAGGGCTACAACTGCAGGTTGCAAGAGCCTCAAGGCAATGACTGCCTTTCAGCCCTGTGCAATCTGGTTTTTTTGGAAGTTATTCATGAAAGGTAGATATCTCGAATCATCCAACATTTTAAATACCTCATGGTCTGAGATATCTTGCATCCGCTAGTCATGCCTCCAAAAATAAAAGAGTAAAACCTGTGCAGAAAAATAACTCACATTGTTTAGTGAGTATCTCTGGAAAAATAAAAGTAAACTTAAAACAAGGCTTTTTCTAGAATCCTTGTTTATCTCAGGATATTTCCAGTACAACACCTTCTCTTTTTGCTTTAATATAGTAAGCGATAATTGTACCCCTTGGGTACATCTCGGCTGATGCCTAAAACACATCTAGAGCTGTTTTCATATTACTACGAAAAACTGTTTGAAATGAGAGGCTACAAGCACTTTAATACCAGGACCACAAAATGAGCCATCAATAAATCTCTATCATTTAAAAAAGCTAAGCAGTGCTGAGATTTATTAAATACCAAATATAATTTAATTGACGCTCAAAACACCACAGTCCCATTCTGTAGCATTAAAAACAAAGGAGAAAATATAAAAATAATAAGTTTTATGCATTCAGAAATCTCATAGAGCCCAGATAATAACTCTGGTCTTGACTTGGCAGTACACAAAAGATCTACCCTGTGCTAGAGAATTTCCCAAAAACTCACTGGTACTAATAATGCTTAATGGTTTCAGTGGAACTAGAATTTTTCCCTAAGAAAGTTACTTTCTTCTGCTGTTATTGCAAAGGAAGTCCAAACCAAATAACATAATTAAAATTACGTTGTGCTTTCTAGCACAAATGGTGCTATATTTTGTAGGGTCTCCATAAGAGGTAAGCAGCACGGATCTTGCCTAGTACTTGCAGGAGAGACCACCTGGGAATCCCACAAGGTGCAGCAGGCATAGTACGAGAAGTCATGGCTAACCATCTGACAAGCAGGAAGCCACAGCAGAGAAATAAACTGGAAAACACCATTTGACTGTAACACAGGACCTCAGGGGACAGGTAGGGAAAAGATGAAGGAAGCTCAGCAGGTAAATTCATGTTTGCAAAATGATCCTGTTCCAAGCCTGGATCTCGTGTCATAAAGCAGTTCAGGCTGTCCACAAGTGCCCCATAGGCTTTGTGCAGGCTTCTGCCCAGGGATATGTTCAGTGTGAAGAAGGTACTCTAAAATATAAACACCAACTATCATTCTCAGTCTCTCTCTTCTAAAATTATAGACATTTCTAACTGAGCAGAGTTGAAATATTCTTTACATGCTAGTCTAAATAAATTCAGATTTACTACGGAAAAATGTACAGTAGCTGTTCCTTATGTACAAGACCCCCATGGATTCCAACACAATGGGATCAAATTCCACAGCAGTGATCTTTTAATTTCAAGACAACATTAATTTATTAGAACATCTTGCAATAATCTTCTTTCCCATCCTCCTCCTGGCCCAAGAAGAATCCCATGCAACCAAAGTTTGCAGTTAAATGTATTTGTTGACATGACATTTGTTAGTGATTTTTCCACCACCCTTCACTTTGAAGACTGTTTTTTCTTAATATTTCTGGCTTCAATTCCTAATCCTGCACAAAAGATGCACTGCACAAAAGCAGGTATTTGTGTCAAACACTACCTGGCACAGTGGAGAAGGGCAGAACTGTGGGGTTGTAGGTTTGTGATGGAGAGAAGCAAGGGGTTGCAGCTCTACATACAACATCTCCATCTCCAAGATGTCTGGAGTCAAAATGCACGTTTGTGCTCTGCGTGACAGAGTGGGACAGGGATCCCTGAGCTTTCACCAAGACAAGACAAAGACGTCCATGCAGAAGGTGGCTGGACAGAGTTACTACCTGGGATCTGGAAGCTGTAGGCTGCATTTCCCTGTAGCGCTGAGCCTGGGGCTTGCACACTGACAGGCAGCCGGGCACTGCCTGGCACCACTCTGCGGTCCCATCTTGGGGTGTCCACAGGGAGAAAACATGTCAGCTTTTTACAGCTAGTTTGTGCTTCTGAGATTTTGTCTTTTGCTAGGAAGTCCCAAACCATTATATTTTAAAAACCCCAAACAAAATCCTAAAACACAATTAAGATTTTATATATAATTTCACAGCAAACATTAGGTTTTAGTACACTGGATTACCAGAAAATTTGTGGATTCTTGCAACTCATTTCTTATGCAAGAAGATGGAAACTTCCATGTATCTGATGTCAGCCTATAACAGGTTGCTTGGTACAACAGGAAAACATCATTGAAAGTGTCCCTAGTCACAAATCTCAAGAATGCAAAGAAAAATGCCAACAACCCACATCTGTGATGCCACAGCCCATTATTTGCTTGCTAAATAATTATATGTTTCAGAAACTAATCTCATGCATACATCTGTAAGAGTATGAAAGGAAAGAAACAAACCAGGTACAGTATGAAATGTGTGCTGCGCAGCCTTCTAAGAAGTGGAGAAAACGTAAAGAGAAAATACAATTTTGTATTCTGTGAATTCCAGTTCTTAAAAGCTGTCTGAGCAAAATATCTACTGTTAGCTGCCCTATAAAGAAGAATGGGAAATGGGCTGCTGAAGTATATGAAAGGAACAATAGTCTAAAAGCTAATTGCTCTTATTTCCATATGATTCAAAAAGATAAAATTGCCTGAGCAATATGACAGAAGTCATTTACTCCCAGCCTGTGAAAAACCTAAGGCTTACTTGTTTCCTTATTTGAGAAAAACTTGTGTAGGAAAGTTGAAACAGAAAGCTCATGTATGCATTTCTTTCCAGGGTGAGGTTTGCCATTTAGAGACGGTATGCAGCTCTTGAGCCTGAGCAGGGACAGGTCTCATCCAGAGAAGTACCCTTCCCCTGCACAGGGGTCCCTCAGTCCCTCACCACGGTTTAAAAGTCAGCACAGACGCCCTTTTTGTACTTTGAAGAACTCCAGCTGTTGCCAAAAGGCTCCTGGAGAGGGTTTTTGTGGTTCATAGGGCCTGACGGTATGTTGTAACTTTCTCCCCACAGGAGGGGGGTGTGGGGTGGCTGAGAAGCTAAAGGTTCATGGTGCCAGACCTGCACTCAGCACTGGTCCATCAGCCTGAATTGCTGGATCTCTGCCTTGTCTTACAAAAGCAGAGGACAGCATCTCCTGCTTTAGCAGTAGACTCCAATAACAGAGAACACTGCTGTAGCTGGAAGTAGCAATTAAACTCAATACTGGCAGTGCTACATAGCAAGACTTCAAGTTTAATAGCTCAAAAGTTAGGACAGTAAAAGTAATCATCATTCACACGAAAGCACACATCAGAATGTATTTCTTTGAAAAACTAAAGCAATTAATCTAAAATCACCAGGATAGAAAAAATAATTAAACCTATAGCGCTGAGTGAAAGGAAGTATTGTCACTATTGTAGTATCATAGACTCATAGGATAATTCAGGCTGAAAAGAACCTCAGGAGGTCACTAGTCCAACCTCCTGCTCAAAGCAGGGTCACCTCTGAGCCCAGACCATGTTGCTCAGGGATTTATTTAGTTGGGTCCTGAAAACCTCCAGGGATGGAGACTGCACAGCCTCTCTGGACAGCTTCTTCCACTGCATGATGGGGAAAAAGTATTCCCTTTCAACCAATGTGAATGTCTGTTATTTCAATTTATGCCCATTGTCTCTTTTTCTCCTGCCATGCATCACTGTGAAGAGCCTGGCTCCACCTTCTTGCTAACCTCCCGGTAGGTACTGGGGGGCTGCTGTTGGGTGTCTGTAAAACTTCCTCTCTTCCAGACTGACCAAGTCAGTTCCTTCAGCCTCTCCTCACAGGGCAAGTGCTCCAGCCGCCAACTAGCCTGGGGGCCTCTGCTGAACTTACTCCAGTTTGTCCATGTTGTTCTTGGCTCCGTATCTAGATGTGGTCTAACTAGTGCTGAGAAATGGGGGATAATCCCTTCCCTCAGTCTGCCTGCTAATGCAGCTCAGTGTTCCCAGTCACCTTCTTCTCCTTCACATACCCAAAACCGTGCTCCAGGAGGACCCAGTGAGTGATTTTCTGACGGAACTGATTTTCTGAGACTGACCAGCCTGCAGTTCCCTTGGTTGACCTTTGTGCCTTTTTGAAGATGGATGAAACACTTGCCTTTCTCCAGTTGTTGAGGACTCCACAATGATCTCCATCACCTTCCAAAGATGACAGATAACAGCCTTGAAAAGGCATCAGCCAGTTCTCCCAGCAACCTTGGATGTAGCTCATCTGGTCCCACGAACTTGTATGGGAGAAGTTCTCATAAACAATCCCTGACTCAACTGTCATCCACTGCTGGCAGTTCTTCTCTTTGAACCCTGGGGGACCTTGTAACTGAAGACTAAAACAAAGAAGACACTGAGAACCTCACCCTTATCTGTGTCTGCTGTTACAGCTCACTCACCCAGGCAGCAATGCGCCCTCATTTAAGCCTTTTATCATTAATGTAGTGCCTAAAGCTCTTCTTATTGCCCTTGACATCCCCTGCAAGTCTCAATTCCAGCTGAGTTTTGGGTTTCCTGATATCGTTGTCTGGGCAATATTTCTAAACTTCTCCTTTGTAGCCTGTCCTTATTCCACCTCCTCTATGCCGCTTTTCTGCGTTGGACCTCTGCCATGATCCAAGCCAGTTCCTGTTACACCCATTTGTCTTCCTGAATATCAAGGTGGGCCTTGCCTGTGACTGGAGGATGCTGTCCTTAAAAGCTTGCCAGCTTTTCTGAGCATCTTTCAGAGCTGCCCCATGGGATGCCACCTACCAATTCCCTGAACAAGCAGCAGTCTGCTCGTCTGGAGTCCAGAGCCTGTGCTGTGATTCACTCCTTCCTCTTTCCCCACAGAATCTTGGACCTCACTGTTGAGTGGTCACTACAACCATGGATACCACCAACTATCATGTGCCCAACCAGCTCCTCCTTGTCAGTGAACAGCAGATTCTGGGGGCCATCACTCTGCTTGGTCCACCCAGTACCTCTACCAAGAACTTCTCCCTTGTTCCAAAGCAAAACATTGAAAATAGGGATTGAAATTATAAAAATATGAGCAAGGTTTACAA
This sequence comes from Strix uralensis, assembly GCF_047716275.1. NCBI lineage: Eukaryota > Metazoa > Chordata > Aves > Strigiformes > Strigidae > Strix > Strix uralensis. The sequence goes on along the minus strand of NC_133976.1, from coordinate 34,931,473 downwards.
GTTACCATTCAATAAACCATCCTCTGTATTTCAGGCCATCTCTGAGTTTGATCACAAGCCTATTTTATGTACCAGGGAAAGAAAGAAAAAAGAAAACTTTTATGTCAAAGGAACAGAGTGGAAAGAATAGAGAAGAATGGACCATTTTGAACTCTGGCTTATTGCATGAGATTTTCAGCTATCGAAAGGTTAGAAACAACCAGTTGAGAACAACCAATTAGGTCAAATCATGACTCTGTCACATAATGCTGAATCTAATAGTGATCAATATAGGATGCCTAGGGTTTGAGTATTAGAATACAAATGAAGAGTGCTCTTGTGTGGAACACCATCTGGTAACCGAGGACACCATCCCATCTTCAGCTGTCATTGGGTTTGGACTGTTGGGGCTGCAGATTGCACCTAAACCATGCTGCTAAACAGTCTTGGTAATCCCATCCTTCACAAACTCATCTAATTTCCTTTAGAGCTCATTTATAATTTTGGTAACAATAAATTACACAATTGTGCGTTATGTTGGAAAAATGCTTCCTTTTGTTTGCCTTAAACATACAGTCAAGGCTGTCCCCCAGCTCCTGTGTAACAGGAGACAATGGGAAACAATGAACAATTCCCCATTCACCTTCTTTCCACTGTACACAGTTCTCATAGATCCCCATCAAAGCATCTCTTGAGTGTTTTCTTTCCTGATGAACTTCCCTTGGGATACATTTCATATGTCCATCTGTCTCTTATCCCCTTCCCATGTGTCTCTCCCACAAACACTAGTTTGAGAACTGTTTACAAAACAGTCCACAGATCTCCTGGCAGACTCTTAAGCAAAATGCAGTCTCTAGCCAAAGTCTGTGTTTTGGAAACTGTGTTTCTTTGGTAAGTAGAGTTTCATTTTTATTTGATTATCTCCATTTGCTAAATGTGGTTAGCTAGCATTATGCAACAGCTATATTTCATCAGCTGGAAAGACAGGAGGGACTCTGATGCTGCATTTGGAAATGGGAGTGGGAGAAAGATGTCAAGAATGGCCTTCACCAAGGTCTTTTAAATTTTATGTATGCAGATGGCTCCCTGCATCCTGTGTCAAGGTGACTGCCATGTGGAGGTCATCCCTGCCACTCAGGAATTCAGAGGGGAAGCTTTGGAGGAGCTATTGGGGATTGTCAGGGAGAGGCAGGACAGGGATGCTGGGGTGTTTAGCCCCAGCGCACAGCAGGTGCTGGAGTTTGATCCCTGGGCTGTGGGCATCCTACTAGCGGTGCCCTGCTCACCGTCCTGGCTGTCTCATGCCCTCAGGAGTTGGGTTTGTGCCTTTTGTGCCACTACCCTTCACCTTCACATGCAATGTGGGACAGGGAGCAGACCTTTGCTGTGCCATCAGGACACAACTCTTCCTTTGTGCCAGGGCTTCTGCAGAGCATAAGGCAGTCTTAAATATTACCCTTGGTGCAGTCAGTGGGATTTTGGGCATTTTTGCCTTGGCTTTAGGGACTTTAGGAGCAATAGTCATATAAATCAGTGCCAGGAAATTATTTCTTGCTGTGAAGGTAGAGTTTCAGCACACAGCAGATGACAAGGGTGACAAAGCAGCATGTCACAGACCAACTCCCCCCACAGCTCCCTGCACTGATGTGTGAGGCTTTAGGATTCAATATGTGGCAGAGCATCTCCTTTCCATTTTTTTTCCTTACAGAGCTGGTCAAGGTGCATTTTACCCTTTTATTAGCAAGCTAAATCCACTAATAATTTTAATTCTCAGGGGAGGACTTACTTTGGGGGTAACTATTCTGGTCATTCAGCTCAGAGCCACATGTGTTGTCCTTACAAAACAAACTCGTTCCTCTGCCTCTCATCCTCTCTCCCGTAAACACAAAACCCACCAACTAAAGACATTATTCTAAATATATCTGGGACAGGACAATGTTTTTTCTTTTCCTTAGGGTGGCCAATAATGGTGATTGAGATTAAAAAAGGAAAGAAAACCAAGGCAAAGCTATTGATTCCTTCCTTGGTGACATTTGATTTTAGTCTAGGCTTTGGAAGACCTAGAGAATTTTCCTCAAGTCTGTCATATTTTATGTCTAGCTAACTTATTTCTCAGCTTTGAGTTTGAGCGGAAGTCTTGGCTGTCAGACACAGTTTGTAGTTTGTTGATGGAGAGAACCAGTGGGGAACTTCCTCAGATACAGCCTCTGAATTTTCAGTTTAAAGAGTCATACACTGTTTAACCTTTTTTCTATGTGGTGCAGTAAAGTAAATCAACACTCATATTTTCTCTTCCACAAATAAAGCCTTTTGTTTTCTAGCAGCTTCATTGCTGTGATGCACCACACAGATGGATAGTTCTTTTTCTAACTATTTTCACCTCACAGTAAAAGGAGTAACCTGAAGGTACTTAACAAAGTTGATGGGTGTTTCCTTTGACAGTAGTGTCAATATTCTGAAGACTTTTCACCTTCTTTTGGTTTAACCATTTAGCAGGTTGTTTTAGTTTTCTTTAGTACTGTAATGTGCTAGACCTTTTCCTCTTATCTATCCAGACTTCTCTGCTAATGGCTGCAAGCCTTAATTGAGTAAAGTGAAAAAGAGAAAAAACATAAAGCATTAGGTTAGTTCTGCTAGTGCAGATAACATACAGGAGATAGCAGTATTTACCTATGACTTTCTCTAGCATAATCTCTTACAGAGTATACTGAAAATATGCAGACGAGCAATCTGCATAAGGTTTCTGTGAGTGCTCTGGACAATATTTCCGACTAAATCCTCAGCTGATTTAAGTTGGCATTAGTGTGTAGACTACACTTTTAAATTATTTCAATTATGTGCATTGAACTCATGTTTATCTCAAATTTAAACAAAGTTTAAAGATGGCTGAAGATCACAAGGTCTTCTAACCAAGAACCCATTTATTCCTACTTGAGTGATAGAAATTTTAAAGCTGGTTAAAACTGCTATGGAGCCAGATGCTTTTCACTGGGCAAACTGAAAATCCTGGTTCAGAAGGGCTTCCAGCATATATTCCATCTCTTTATACTCTGTAGAAAGAATCAATATGGTACAGAAAAGTTCCAGAAGTTTTCAGGAAAAAATTATATAGGGAAAAAAAAAGGAGAATTAGATTTAAAATAAATTTTCATGTGAACAATTAAATTACAAACTTACTGGTGACAGAAACTGACAAATATTTTAAAGGTGCTTTCCATAGGCAGTATTTCAGATTATGATACTTCAGGGGTTCACAACCTTTCCTTCACCACAGCCCCCCTTTAAATACCTTTTGTGGCTGTGGACCACCAAGACTTAATTCAAGATTTAAAGCACTAGATTGCATCAAATATTTATTTCAATTTTCTCATGAAGGGTCGTCAAATTTGGAGAGAAGTGCAAATAAATTAATCTGTTAATGGACACACTCCTATTATAATATCTTTATTGCAATGTTTCCATATGAATTTAAAATAATAGCATCAACACTCTTCTTGCTCAAAAGGCCCATTTTATGGTATTTTAACATGCTAATTCTGAATTTGATGCCAATTTCTACATTAAAATTTGATGAAAAGTTTTTACAATTCTTCTCAATTCCCCCCTTGTTTGTCCATGTTCAGTCACCATATATTTTTGTTTACGGGTCCAGGGCCACCACTTGGAGGAACAGACTTCAACCCCGTTGTGGCCCTAAAGAGGGCCACTGGGTTAAGAAAATGTCTTTAAGAGAAAAAACGCCTGGTTAAAGTGGGTCCCACCAACCATACTAGCACTGAATATACTAACGCATCAGGGCAGGCAGCAGGGGGGGCTTGAGTATGAGAGGAGCATTGAGGGGAGGGGGCTGTGGGAAAAGGAGGTGCAGTGCTTGCCACAAGCCAGATCAAATCTTTCCAGGCTGTGTTATAAGTTGAGAAACGAGACCAAAAAGTTTCCAACCCAATCAGAATTTATTATAATTCCAGCAAGCAAAGTTAGCGAGCAAAATCAGCGCTGGGCGGCCGGGGAGTCTCCGCTCCACCAACGGCGCACCTTTTCCCTTTTTACAGTCCCTTTTTATATACAGCCTTCTTCCTGGTTGACGTGGTTTCTTTCGGTATACTCTGCGCATGTTCATCTTGCTGCTAGGGGGTCGCAGGGATGAAGGTTTTCAGTCTTCCTTATTTGGTCCTCTCAGTAACTATTTTCCTTATTTGGTATTTTTTTGCAGACCTGTGGGGGCTGATTAAGCAAGTTAAAGTATACATCTGGGTGGAGACTTGTAAGAATGGATTGAGCAAGCTAAACGGATATCTGGGTCTCATCCGCCAAGAGGCCCCAGCATATCCTGTCAAGTAAACAAGCACTTTATCTTGTTGACATTTTAGTGAACAAACTCACCTAATCTATCACAATCCCCCCTTTTCTATTTCTCATTTTGTTCACTAAACCTTTTTAATTCTTGTTGACTCAAAATCAGGCTTTCTTTTATTTCTATATCTCCTCGGAGTGGTTCGTATTTAGCTCTAACAAGCATTAAGTGTGCAGCTTCCAAGCGACTCTTTACAATTGTAATTAGTTTGTTAAAAATGCATGGTCCAAAAGTTAATCCCAAAATAAGCAACAGCAGGGGGCCAGCTATAGTCGAAAGCAAAGTTGTTAGCCAAGGGGAATAATTGAACCAAGATTCATACCAGCTCTGTTGAGTCTCTTTCTCCCGTTTCCGTTGTTCCAACCTCTTTCGTAACTCAGTCATTGTATCAATTATTATCCCTGTATGATCTGCATAGGTACAACATTCTTCCTTGAGTGCTACACATAATCCTCCTTGTTGTAGTAACAAGAGATCTAATCCCCTTCTATTTTGCATTACTACCTCAGATAAGGATCTTAATGACTTTACCAATCCATCAATCGCTTGTTCAATTTTACCGAGATCTTCATCTACCGATACTCGGAGTGCCTTCATTTCTTTTTGATTGTTTACTAAGGAGGCGATTCCTGTTCCTGCGCCTATGCCACTGATGGTGAGAAGAGTAGCAATGGTAAGGACAGTGATTGGTTCTCGTTTTACTAAATGATGTTCAGGGGTTATATGCTGATCATAAATATATTCGCTAGAATGGTAAGTAATACGTGGTATTATTGATACCTGAATACAGTATTCACTGCTTTCGTTAAATGTAACAAGAGATATACACGAGGTGATCCCAATGTTTGAACATATCCATTTCGTGTTAGCGGCAGGAATCAGCCACTGTGCAGGTCTCTCGTTTTTTGATATTTTTGCTCCACAGAGATGCATTTTATGGGTGGGGACCTTTCCAATGCATCTCCCTTTACCTGTTACTTGGGACAAAGTAAGTCCCTGTGTCTGGTCCTTTCCTTTTTTCCACAGGCACTGTGCAGGGTTAGTTCCATTTACTCTTTTAGCTTTAGCAGTCATTCCTATAGCCTCATAAAAAGGTGGCCTAATGTTATAACATAACCAACAGTCTTCCGTTAACTCAGGTTTGGTTTTGTTTAATATCCCATAACTAGCTTGCATAATTTTCCATAGAGTACTATATTCATATATATTGATTTTCGGAGGTCAAATTAGTGGGTTGGGTATAATTTTCTTGGTTATCAGTGGTATTGTTTTTAACATCAATAGTAGAGATTGCTAGATTTGGTCCAATGGGTTCTGGGGTTTCATTAAGTGCAATTTCTTTCTTAATTGTTATAAGATTTCCTCGATCTGTTCCAGGTTCCCAATGTCTAATTCCCCAGGTTCTTCCCAGGATCCACCCTGGATCTTCTGACTTTGTTATATTAATATATATATATGAACAGGTTCCTTTAGAGAGCATCTCTCCTGAGGGACCTTTCCAGGGTGGTGTACACCCAGCTGGACCAAATCCTGCTTTAAGATACTGATCTGGTCCTCCTCCTGGAGCCCAATCAGAAGCGATAGTTTCACAGCCCCAATAGGCACAAAAATAATGGCCAGGGTAATTACAATATGGTTTCCCTCGGTTGGAACCAGGACACATGTAAAATCCTGTCAAATTCAAAATTTTACCACAGTGGTCTATTCCCGTTAGATCACACAATCCTACAATGAAGCTTGGAGCCCCTGGTACAGTTGATGTACGTAAGATTTTACCATCTAGTCTGGTTAGGGACCATTTAAAAGGTTGGTGTGTTTCCAGTTCTGCAGTACAATAACTTAATTTTAGCCATAACAATATTACAATTATGATATGCAAGGTTTGGGATGATGTTCCCCCGTATACCAGATTCCATCCTGGTTGGTTCCTGTGAAATGCAGATGGGATTAAAAGTATGTTATTCACCCATTTTTCTTTACCAATCCTGTGGTAATTCTGCCAGCATTTCAGCAGCGCTCCAGTTAGACGGCTCCTTCCTCCACAGTCGTCTTTCCCTCTGCCTCGCTCGTTGACTCGGGTGCTTCGAGCCACGAGGTGTACCATCTTCTCGGCAGCAAGGATGCTCTTCAGGAGGAAACGCTCGCTGTCTAAGATCCTGTCTCGTAAAATAGGATCTCCAATTTTTATGTTTAATTTCAGGGACGTCACAGCGGACTTTACTGATGAGCTTACGACAGAGGCTCTCAGTGATTTCCGCTACAAAACGCCTTGGTTCATTCGGGTGATAATAATAAAAATTTGGTTCAATTCCTTTTGTAAATATATCCCACCATTCTTTTGAGCCCGAGGTTAATTCTCCTTTAAATAATTTGTAGGTTAATGTCCAATTAGTGATTTCCCTTTGCAATTTATAACAGGAGATGCAAACCCCTCGGGGAGGGTATCCTTTAACACAATGAGTCCACCACCTTTCCTTGCATACCTTACAGGTATAACATACAAAGGGATGACAATTACAGTACTTATTTCCGCATCTTATTCTAACATCATCATTACTTATAAGTCCATCATCTAAGTAATAAGGGTTAGGTAAATACTCAATCCTGTAAGGGTCCAAGTCCATTAAGTCCTCTGGAATTTCAATTTCAAGTCTCCAAGCGGGCTGGTGATTTTCCACGAAGAGTTAGTGATAGGTCCTTTTATTAAGCGGGCATGGGTCCAACCTCGTTCAGCAGTTCGGACAGCAGTCTCTGTGGTAAGCAATACAAGGTAAGGTCCATCCCATTGAGGGGTTAGTGATGATTCCTTCCATGATTTAATTAATACTAAGTCTCCTGGCTGGATTTTATGAATAGCCAGGTCCAGAGGAGGTCTTTGCACCACCATTCCCTTTTTCCATAATTCATTTCGATATTTCATTAAGTTTATAATATAGGAGTTTAATTTCTGGTCTCTCAGTCTAGGATGGTCTTGGGGTTCCTCTAAATCATAAGGCATTCCGTATAGCATCTCAAAAGGTGAAATCCCAAGATCAGCTCTAGGTCTAGTTCTCAAATTAAGTAGTGCAAGTGGTAAACACTTCACCCAGGATAACCGGGTTTCCATCATTAGTTTGGTGAGTTGTTTCTTAATTTCTGCATTCATCCTTTCTACTTTCCCCGAACTTTGGGGATGCCATGGGGTATGATGTTCCCATTTTGTTCCCATTGCCACCAAAACCTCCTGTATTATTTTGGACACAAAATGGGGACCTCGGTCTGAGTCAATAACTTCACTCATCCCATATCTTGGTATTATGTTTTCCAACAGTGTTTTTACTACTGTGTGAGCTGTTGCTCTAACAGTGGGGAAAGCCTCTACAAAATGGGTTAGGTGGTCTACTATCACTAGCAAATATTTATATCTTCCCATTTTTGGTAGCTCGGTAAAATCTATCTGAATGTTAGCAAATGGTCTGTGGGCAAGCTGTCTGCCACCCAGTGGTCTCTCTCTAACTTGGGTTTTATTGACCCTTTTGCAAATTAGGCAGTCTTCTACTACTCGTTTTGCCAAATTATATATTCCAATGCTCATATATTTAGTAGCAAATTGGTCTACTAATGCTTGTACTCCCCAATGAGTCTGATCGTGAAACCTTTGCAAAGTTTCTAGTGCAAGTGATTTTGGTAGAATCGTTCTCCCATCGGGGAGATTCCAATGTCCCTCTTGGTTTTCTTTTACGCCCATCTCCTTTAATTTAGTTTTCTCCTGTAGGGTAAAGCTATACAATCTGTATTTCTTTACCTCTGAGGTATTGTTGTTAAAAGTATCAACTGGGGTCCAATCTTTTAGGGCCGCTCTTTTTGCTTCTCGGTCAGCTATATTGTTTCCCCTACTCCGGATACCCGCTCCTTTTTGATGTCCCCTTAGATGTACCACTGCAATTTCTTTGGGACCCCGTAGAGCTTTTAATATCTGCACTATTAGTTCCTGATGGGTTAAGTCCTTTCCCTGTGAATTTATTAATCCTCTTTCTTCCCATATTTTCCCAAAGGTATGCACTACTCCATATGCATACTTAGAGTCAGTAAATATAGTCCCCACTTTATTTCTTAGATATTCCAAAGCTCTTAGCACTGCGTATAATTCACACGCCTGGGCTGACCAGGAATGATTTAATGGTCCTGATTCCAATACTTTGAGATTTGGTCCTTTAATTATTGCATATCCTGATTTTCTTTTCCCATTCACCACCCGTGACGAGCCATCCACAAATAATTTTTCTCCTTCTCCTAGTTCTTCCTCTTCCAAATCTGGTCTAATTTTGGTTTGACTTTCTATGGTTACGAAACAATCGTGTATCAACTGTGAGTCCCAGGGTTCTCCGTACAAAAACTGGGCTGGATTCTGGAGGGTTGTGACTTCCAGGGATAATTTTGGGGAATCAATCAATATTCCTTCATATTTCAAAAGCCTAGAATCTGTGACCCATTTCTCTGCCTTTTGCTGCAAGATGCCCCGAATGTTATGAGGCGATAAAACCCTTAATTCTCCATTAAAAGTTATTTTATTTGCTTCTTCTACCAGAAGCGCAGCTGCTACTACTGCTTGTAGGCAGGTGGGCCAACCCTTGCTAACCGGGTCTAATAACTTAGACAGATATCCTACTGGTTTCTTTTTTCCTGCCCAGTCCTGGGTAAGGACTCCATAGGCAGTTCCCTCATCAGTATTAACAAAGAGGGAAAAGGGTCTTTTTAGGTCAGGTAAGCTTAGTACTGGGGCAGTTATAAGATCTTTTCGTAGTTGTTCCAAATGTTGTTCATCTTCCATGGTCCATTTTAGCAGGTTATCCTGGCTCAATTTATTATACAAAAATTTTACTTTGCTGCTATAATTTTCAATCCATTGTCTGCAATACCCGACCAGACCCAATAATTGTCTTATCTGCTTTTTATTTGTGGGAGGGGGTATTGACAATATTCCTTTTACTCGTTCGGGATCTATTCTCTTTTCTCCTTTTGATAAATAGTGCCCCAGATATTTAACTTCTTCTTCCACAAATTGTAGCTTGGATCGTGATACCTTCAGTCCCTTTAGAGCCAGGAAGTTTAATAATTTAATGCTTTCTTGCCTTACTACTTCTTCCTCCTTCCCTGCAATTAAAAGATCATCTACATACTGAATCAAGGTGGTATTTTCATTTACCACATATTCTTGGAGAATTTTCTCCAATGCTTGCCCGAATAAATTCGGTGACTCGGTAAATCCTTGAGGTAGGACCGTCCACCTTAATTGCTGTCGACGGTGAGTTTCAGGATCTTCCCATTCAAAGGCAAAATAATCTCGGCTTTCCTCACTCAAGGGGCAAGCCCAGAAGGCATCTTTTAAATCAATTACACTATACCAGTGATTTTCTGGTCCTATCCTACTAAGCAAGGTATAAGGATTAGCCACTACGGGAAATCGAGTTACGGTTCTCTTGTTAATTTCCCTTAAATCATGCACTAATCTATAAGACCCATCTGATTTCTTTACGGGTAGGATGGGAGTGTTAAAGGGGGACATACATGGTTCTAAAAGGCCTTTTTCAAGTAACCTTTCAATTTCAGGCTTTAGCCCCCACTTTCCTTCTGGTGGAATTGGATATTGTTTGATTCGTATAGGTACCTCCGGATTAATAATGGTTACTGAAAATGGAGGTATCTGTAGCTTACCAATCGTTTCTGGGTTATACCATACCTCTGGGTTAACTTCCTTTTCATCTTCCACTCGAAGGGGGCATAACCTAATCTTTAGTTCTTTATCTTTTACTTCCAAACTAATTCCTAATTCTATTATTAGATCTCTACCCAATAAATTGTAATCGGCCTCAGGGACTAATAATAATGATCCCATCCCAAATTTGGAATGTGTTTCAAATGCTATATTTTTAATAATCGGTACTTCAAAGGGTTCTCCCTTGGCTCCTATAACTTGGGCCGTTTCAGATGACGCTTTACAGCCCTGGGGCATTACCTGGATAGTGGATCTTTCAGCCCCTGAATCTACCAGGAACTCGAATTCCTGTTGCTGGGGACCTACCTTAACTTTTATCAAGGGCTCTTTATGTTTTTGGGTCCCCAGCAAATAGAGCCCCTGACACCCCTAATCTTCCTTGAACATTTTTTCGTCCCGCAGCCGCTTCCTGCATTCCCTTTTTATGTGTCCTCGGGCACCACAATAGAAACAGGTGCCCTGTTCTCTTCGTCTTATCATTCCTTCAGTTTTTTCTGTCCTTAATCTGGGATTTTCTTTTAGGAAATCCCCATATTTTCCTAGTGCACAAGAGGGTATTTGATTCCCCAGGCCTTTTTGTCCCTCCCGGACAGCTGCTACCATCATCCTGACTTGCTTCTTATGATTTTCGTCATCCCTCTGAACGTACACTTTCTGAGCTTCTCGTAATAACTCATCTAACCCCCGGTCCTGCCAATTGTCCATCTTTTCTAATTTTTTTCTTATGTCATCCCAAGATTTGGCTACAAATTGAGTTTTCAGCAATGCTTGTCCCACTTGGGTGTCCGGATCCAATCCTGAATACATCTGGAGGCTTTTTCTCAGCCTCTCTAACCAATCGGTGGGGCTTTCCTCTTTTCTCTGCCTCTCATTAAAGGCTTTGTTTATATTTTGCCCCCTGGGCACAGATTCTCGGATGCCTTGAATAATAATAGTCCTTAGGTCCTGCATGTGAGTTCTGTGGTTTGGGTTTTGGTGGTCCCAATTTGGCCACTGTAGGGGCCATTTTTCATCTGCAAGAGGACCTTGTACATGCTGGGCATCCCATATTCTCATTCCGGCCCTTCTGATCATATTTCTTTCTTCTGCAGTAAATAGTATACTCAAAATAGACTGCATTTCATCCCAGGTATAGGTGTTAGGACCTAGGAATTGATCAATCTTTTCAGCAACCCCCAAAGGATCTTCTATCAGGTTTCCCATTTCTTTCTTGAATTCTCTAACATCCCCTGAGTTAAGGGGTATAGATACAAATCCTATCCCTGGTTGTGGTCCCCCCATTGGTATCTCCCGGAGTGGATATAATTTTTGTTGTTTTGCCTGACTTCTAGTTGCCCTTCTGGAACTTCTGGGGGTGTCTGAGGAAGTTCCAGAGTCGCTCTCAGTTTCCTCAGGGGCTGAGGGTGGTGGATTGGCAATAGGTGGTGGGGGTGGTATATAAGGTGGGGGTAATAAGGGAACCTCTTCTTTGTCTCATTTTTTCTTATCATTTTTCCCACCCCCCTTTTCTTTTAGGGCAAACAGATAGCTTTTGGCTCCTGATCCCATCCACATGCTAGCATAATCACTCTCCTCCGGATTAACCGGTTCCTTGGAATTAACATATGTGTTTAGGGCCTGACATACCCAATTTTCAAAAGACCCAAAGATTGGCCAGAAAACATGTTCTTCCTTAATTTTCTGACCTCCCCAAATTTCCATACAAAAATGGATCATTTTTGCTTTATTCCTTCCTTTGCTTTTTGAAAAGTCCTTCCAATTTGTCAACATTAATCCTAAGGGACTATCAGGTGGGATAGGGGGCAACCGCACAGGGGGCCCTCCACCCATGGGACCAGGGGGCTTGCTTTTTCCCTGTCCCATCTTCCGAAGCGCACTCTTTCTCACTCACACACGTTCCCCTGGTTCGTGGCCCAGGCCCTCGCGGGCTATGGGAACCGCACTACTGAGGGTCCACACTCGCTTGGTTCCACTGGAACCTCTCACATGCCACGCTTCAGGATCACCAACCCCAACCGAACGGATTTCCAAATATACTTACACGTCCTGTGTCTTCGTCCGGACCTTTTGTGCACAAAGATTACGGGGTCGACCGGTTCCTTTTGCTCACTACTTTAGATTTTGGGTTTGTCAGTGGAAAGTGTGGAGACTTTGGGAACAGCTAGGACCACCAAAGGATGGTGGGGCGCCTTCTCTGCTGCCCAAGTCCAGCCACTATATTTCCATCCGAGTCACGGCACCAAATTGTTATAAGTTGAGAAACGAGACCAAAAAGTTTCCAACCCAATCAGAATTTATTATAATTCCAGCAAGCAAAGTTAGTGAGCAAAATCAGCGCTGGGCGGCCGGGGAGTCTCCGCTCCACCAACGGCGCACCTTTTCCCTTTTTACAGTCCCTTTTTATATACAGCCTTCTTCCTGGTTGACGTGGTTTCTTTCGGTATACTCTGCGCATGTTCGTCTTGCTGCTAGGGGGTCGCAGGGATGAAGGTTTTCAGTCTTCCTTATTTGGTCCTCTCAGTAACTATTTTCCTTATTTGGTATTTTTTTGCAGACCTGTGGGGGCTGATTAAGCAAGTTAAAGTATACATCTGGGTGGAGACTTGTAAGAATGGATTGAGCAAGCTAAACGGATATCTGGGTCTCATCCGCCAAGAGGCCCCAGCATATCCTGTCAAGTAAACAAGCACTTTATCTTGTTGACATTTTAGTGAACAAACTCACCTAACCTATCACAGCTGGACTTTGCCCACTCCTGCTTTAAGCCTTCACAGACCCCCGGTGATGACATCATGGGCCCCACAGGGTTAAGAACCATGGTGATACTTTATTTCAGAATTTATCAGTTCAGAGTTACAATTCCTATGTATTATCAACAAAATGTACTGTTACTCTTTCATATGATTCTATTTTAACTACATTATGATGAATACGAATAGGAATACGATGGGTATTTTGAAAAATGTTTTCTATAGATGTCTGTATTCCATATTTGTATTATAACATCAGATTAAATTCAGTTAAAACCTGTTTCAGAACTCTACAGAAACTCTTATTTTAATTTATGATTAAAAAATATTGTTTCTGTTTTCAATTTTTTTAGAGATAAATCAAATTTATATACCATAGTTCATAGTACATCTTCATCTCTAATACTGTTAATCATTAATTACAATTAAATAATGTACACATTTCTTCTATATATTATCTAATTGCACTTATTTATATTACCCAAACTACACGTTACTTTTTTTTTTTTTCTTCAAGGTATACATACCATTTAGTTTCCACTTTGTTTAGTTTTAGTTAGCAAGTAACTATTACAGATTTTACTGCTTCACTCCTCTGTTTTTTGGTGAGGGTATCTTCCTCTTAAAACCACACTCATCAATTTTTCCATGTGTAGCTGTAGATGGACCTCTACTGCTGGAGAAATCGGAAAAGTTGTGGTTTTCTCCTTCATCGGTGATCTTGGTGGGCATACTTTATTTTTATAGGACTTGTAGGAAACGTGGGTATAATTTAATAGGAAACTTTCAGTTTAGGATTTAGATTTCAGTTGGCCCTTGAAAAAAGTTTGAGAAAACTACAGTACTTCATCAAAGTGCTTGAAGATCCTATTTCCTAAAGCATGAGGAAAAACAAATCAATATTTTATTAAATAAGCTGTTAACCACAAAGGTTTAGATCATCCAGCATGAGTTTTTGAGCAAGTGAGAGGCCATATTAAAAAAGATGCAGAGACTTTGTGCTCTGCGTCCCCATGGAGGGGCTGGGCAAATTCCTGCCTATGTGCTGGATGTTTCAGTGTCAGCCGTAGCATGGTGGTATCTGGGGGGAAGTGGAGCTGCCAAAGCCAGTGCCGCCGCTTCTGCTGTCCCCCTGCCCAGCCTCTGCTGTTGTTCCTGCTCTGGGAACAAGTACTAGGGGGTCCATAAAGAAAATTGAGCTTGTGCCTCTTTCCAGCAAGAAGGATTACCTCTGCACTTCTCAAACTCTGCAAAGGTTGTGGTTTAAACACTCGGTTTAACCCCACATTAGTATAAATCTGTTGAATATTAAGTTGGCTCTTTTCTTTCAAGAAGGACAGAATATAATCTGATGCATTTCTAAGCAGTTCCAACAGCTGGAAACACATCTGCTTTCTTTCCTGCATGGAGCTATTATATACCCATTGTGAAGGACATGAAAGAAGATTTCTACTTATTTTTAATTTTTCTTCTGCCATTTTTCATAGTCTTATCTGTGTTTGGAAGGTCTCCAACATTGAAACTACTAATTCACAATTTTTTGTCGCATGTTATTGGATTTACAGTTTTGGCAGCTCTTAAGAATTGACCTTCGATCAGCAGCTTAGAGTTTTTCCCCAATGCCTATATTCAGACTGTTAAAAATATTATACATTTATATAATGTATGCTATATATCAAACATAATTCAGTTTTGCATGGTTTTTCTGAGGTTGCTTGCTGTGGAAGGATCACAGTTCTGATCAATCTGTTAGATCTACATGTGTTCAGTGTTTCCTACCCTCTGTCACAGTTTTCTGTTTCACTGTGCATTATTAGGACCCTTTTAAACTTTGTCCCCTAAATCACACCCCAGGCGATTACTCACTGGCCTTGTGCTAAATGCAGCTCTGGATAATCTACCTACAGCAAGAGAACATACTTCCCTAGGGTTCACAGTCGACAGCCCAGCAAGTATGCTGTCTTTCCACTTAGACATTATGCTGGTAGAGGATTAAAAAAGGCTTAAGAAACCACGTTTATTTGACTTGAAACAGGGTTTCTCCAAGCTTTATGTTTCTCTCAGCTCTCTGAATCCTTCACTCTGCACAGCCTCTCTTGGCAGTCCCCTGTCTCTCCAGTTGCATGGTGTGTCATGACCCTTATTTTAGTTTTTTATTTGTTCTCTCATCTATAGTTTCCCCTAAAGGTTGCCCTTGAACATCTTCCTTCTGCTGTTCCCACCCACACACCGCCTCCTGGCAGTTGACTGCAGTGCACTACAGTGTTTCATGGCTTTCACTACTCTAGGTTCAAACTGATGCTGTTGTCAACATGCCTGTGATGACAAGCCAGTTTTGAGACTTAAATTTTCTTCCTTCCATTTATGTTGGTGCGACAAGGAATGAATAGGCAAGCATATTCTCCACACCACTCCTGATTTTACTGATCTTAAATGTCTCTTTTCCACATGAGTCCTGCTGATTTAATTTTTCTCCATTCAGAATGTGTTCCAACCTTTGGAACATCTCCTTTGTCTTTCTCCTACAGCTGTACCATTTCTGCAATGATTTTTCAAATGATGGGACCTCAACTGTCAACAGTAAGACGGTAAATCCACACCATCTACACAATGCCATCATTTTATTTCTGGTTTGTTTTTTATTCCTTTCCTACATAGTGACACAGTCTACAGGCTGGATCTCTGCAATCACTTGGCAGAGCACAGGGGAGCAGAGAGGGCAATGATGTCCAAATGTTTTCTCCCTGTGATCATGGTTAATAAAGCTCCCATCTGACTTGTCCTAAATTGTACTTGTGTTATTATGCACCTGGAGTCCCCAGATCTCTGACACTTGACAAAGCTGTGTGTCTTTCTGACCGCTGTTAACAGTGAACTGAGAACTTCCCACAGACCTACCAGCAGTGACTCCTAGTTCTCTTTTCTGAACGGTAATAGCCGATTTAAAATCCATTAAGTTACATATGTGTAGTTAAGGTTGTTTCCCTCCATATTCATTACTTTACATTTATTGACATTGAATTTTGTCTGTTATTTTACTGCCTGCATACTCAGAGAGTGTTCATCAGACTAAATGTAGATGAATGGCATCTGAGCCAGTCACCATGTGCTGCTGTTATAGGCAGCAGAGAGAGAGGCATCTCTAGGGCTGTGATTCCTCTGATTCTAATGTATACATTCCAAACAAACCAGGGGAATCAAGCCTTAGAAGTGCCTGTTTTTCTCCACTGAGTATGAAAGGAGCCTCAGGTGACTCTTGGTTTCTCTAACAGCTATGTTGTAGATGTCCATGGTTAGGTAAGATGAATCCCACGTGTGTCATATTGTGAGCTGTCTCTGTCACATTGCAGCCAGCTTTTGTTTATATTGCCCTAAATTATTTTGTATCATCAACAAACTCTGCCATGCTGCTATTCGCTTTTCTTAGATGATTTATGGGTAAATGGAGCATACAGCTTCACAGATGCTGGTGGGACTCCTGGAAATCTCCCTTTTATAAAAAAAATGACCTTTTGTTCCTACCCTTCCTTTTTGACTACAAGAGCCTTATTTATTTAAAAATCTTTTGGGAGGGACCTTGTCAAAACCTTTTTGGAAACACAAGTATGCTGTATTGACAGTACCACCGTAGTCTGTGCTCTCACCGACTCCTTTCAAGGAGCTCAGTGGATTTATGAGGTAAGATTTTCTCCCCACAGAAGTCATAGTATTTTTTTCCAATTGTATCATGTTTGTCCAGTGTCTCTTAGTTCTACACTTTATCATAAGTTTCCTAGGTCAGTGTTCCCAAATCAGAATTACATGTCTGTAGATCTCTAGACCTTTTCTAATTTTCCAAAACTGGGATCACATTTGCCTTTTTATTCCCTTAGCTCCTTTTAAGTGGGGGGTTATGCACTGCAGTTAACAATTCTTTCACAAGCCTGGGGAACTACAATAAGGTCCTGATGATTCATTATTACCTACTTTATTGATCTGTCCTAAATCTTCCCCAAGTACATTTAAGCTGCTCCTATTTGTTCTCACCGGGAAAGCCCATGCAATGGGAATCTCCCTGAGATCCTCCTTCCTGGTTACCTGAGTCTGCTTAGCTTTTCTCTTTGTGGAAACCCCGTGGGCTTTATTGATTACCTGGCAGGCTGCCAGCTCTCAGTGTGTTTGAGAAAGGTTTGACGACTTCTTTTGATTCCTTTAGCCAGTTCTCTCTCAAAATGTTTTTCTGACCTGCTTTCTTATGATTTTACCTTTTGCTTACCAGAGTGTACTCTTTACCTGCCTCCTGGTGATTTGTCCTGTATGTTGTTTACATTGATCAAATATTTTTCTTTCTTTTGTGTTGTAAAAGAAGAACAATATTCTGTTCGTAGCAGATTAGATTAAGTGAAGCAATGACCGACATTAGGCACATATTATTTCCTGATTATTATGGCAAGAGGTAGTTCACCCATTTCTGCTGAAAATCTATACTTTTGGTAATGAGAAAGAGAATAATTTCCATTAGTCTGAGATGGCTGAATGTAGGCATCAGAGGTATTTGTGCTCTGGTACCCTTCCTTTCTGTGCCATTTTTAGAATGCTCTCTGCTCCGTTAAAAAAAGAAGACACACCTTCCATTTTTAAATTAATTGAGTTAATAGTCTTCTCACTTGAGAGGAACTTCCTCAGAGGAAGGTCAATAACATAATTAGCAAAACATAATTAAGAAAGTGGTGCTGAAAAACCAAGTTGCTGGCCAGATGCTTCCCTTAGTACAGCTGGTAGACCTATGGGTCTGTGGGTGAGGCAGTTGTATCTCTGACACTGACGGCCAAAATCTGCCCTTAGAGAGCACAGTGATACGGGGTGAGAGGCAGTGATGTCCTTTGGCTAGGCTTGTGCAAGAGACAGAATTTGGCAAAAAAAGTTCTTGGGGCTGAATATCTGGCACTTGTAATTCAATGAATACTAAGATTTGGTTTTATAAGCACTTGATCTTTTGCAACTTTGCATCACAAGTGTGCACAAAAGTCATAATTTATGTTCTTCGTTTCAAAAGTTAGTTTTTCATCACATATTCATTTGTAATATTCGATGTTTTCAATTTGTACTTTGATATTTATTTGCAGATATGAGCCCAGCTGAAGCCTGAAACAACATATAGCCTACTAACAGTACGCACCCTCACATTTTTGATCTTAATGAACCCTCTAATCTCTGGGAGGGCTTTATAGCAGGAATCACAACTAATTTGGAATAATAGCTATATTTGAAAGTTTGGATCCTTGTCTGTGACAGTTCATAATGGGAAAAATCAACAGTTACCGAATAAATTACTAGCAATGAATTGCTGTCCTTGCTCTATTAATTATTGCAGGAACAGAAGAATTGCCATATTTTCACAGACCACTAGTCTGATGAGTCTATTACCATTTCTTGCACAGTGGCCAATACTGTATGTTTCAAAGAAAGGTTCAACAAATTCTATGCAAATATTATGTAGTAACCCACCCACAGGAATAGTTCTTAACTTCTGGCAGCTAGTGCCTGATTTATGGCCTCAAGCATGGGAACAAAATTCCTAAATGTTTTCACATGTCTTCTCTCAAAATGAACCCTCTGAGTACCTGAAAGACTATATAGACCAGTGCCTGGGTTCCACCTGCACACTGTGGTTTTGTTTTTGTTTTTATTTTTTAAAGAAGAGTTAATGGCATTTCAGGTATTTACTTGGTATCTTCAGAAAAAGGACATTTGTATTTATCTCTGTAACAGATATTAGAAAGGCAGTGGGAAAGGGAATTTCCCCACACTGTTTTATGAGAACATTTTAACTACAACATTAACAGAGGGAATGATGTCTATCTTACCTCCTCACTTTGGCTTCTCAAACTCCAGCCCTTTTTCCATCAGAGCACAGGAGGGTTTAAAAACACAGCTACCTTCTCACTGATGCTAACTGGATTAAGACCAACAACTAATTTTACATACAGTAAGGTAATTTTCCAATTGCTATGCAGAATCATTTTTATTAACAAGTCAAAATCTTGGGATTTTTTTATTGCTTGTGACCCTTTTTCTTCATATGATTCAATTCTCACCTGGATATTTAATACCAGTGAGACTGTAAACTCTAATAATTTGGTCATGTGGAGTGTACCTTTAGGCGTTTGAATGCTTTAAGCATGGTTTTCCTGATGTCCATTGACTAACATGTGGTTCCAGATTTTATTTAGTGGCCTATGATTGTTTCTATAAATACATGTTTGGACATGGATTGAATTCATTTGGCAACACTACTTAGGCATGGATGACTGATGAACCATTACAAGTCATTGACTGTGGAGAAGGTTTATCAGACAAATCTTCTCATTAACCTGAATCTGATTCTCCTCTTCATTATTGAAAGCCAGATAATTTTCATGTTCACTGTGAAGTTAAGAAATGGGTTATCTTATTATGAAATACCATAGAATCATAGAATGGTTGGGGTTGGAAGGGACCTTAAAGATCTAGTTCCAACCCCCTGCCACGGGCAGGGACACCCTTCAGTAGATCAGGTTGCTCAAAGCCCCATCCAACCTGGCCTTGAACACTGCCAGGGAGGGGACATCCACAACCTCTCTGGGCAACTTGTTCCAGTGTCTCACCACCCTCACATTAAAAAATCTTCTTCCTTATGTCTAATTTAAATCTACCCTCTTTCAGTTTAAAGCCTTTACCCCTTGTCCTATCACTACATGCCCTTGTAAAAAAGTCCCTCTTCATCTTTCCTGTAGGCCCCCTTTAAGTACTAGAAGGTCGCTATAAGGTCTCCCTGGAGCCTTCTCTTCTCTAGGCTGAACATCCCCAACTCTCTCAGCCTGTCCTCATGAGGGAGGTGCTCCAGCCTCCTGAACATCTTCGTGGCCTCCTCTGGACCCACTCGAGCAGGTTCATGTCCTCCTTACGTTGGGGGCCCCAGAGCTGAACACAGTACTCCAGGTGGGGGTCTCCCGAGAGCAGAGTAGAGGGGCAGAATCACCTCCCTCAGCCTGCTGGCCATACTTCTTTTGATGCAGCCCAGGATACAGTTGGATTTCTGGGCTGCGAGTGCACATTTCCAGGTCAAGATGAGCTTCTTGTCAACCAACATCCCTAAGTCCTTCTCTGCAGGGCTGCTCTCAATCCACTCATTGCTCAGCCTGTATTTGTGCTTGGGGTTGCCCCAACCCATGTGCAGGACTTTGCCCTTGGCTTTGTTGAACTTCATGAGTTTTGCACGGGCCGACCTCTCAAACCTGTCAAGGTCCCTGTGGATGGTATCCCTTCCCTCCAGCACGTTGAGTGCACCACACAGCTCAGTGTCACTGGCAAACTTGCTGAGGGTGCACTCAATTCCACTGTCCATATTTCCAACAAAGATGTTAAACAGTGCCAGTCCCAATACCAACCCCTGAGGAATGCCACTCATCACTGCTCTCCACTTGGACATTGAGCCCTTGACCACAACCCTTTGAGTGTGACCATCGAGCCAATTCCTTATCCACTGAGTGGTTCATCCATCAAATCTATGTCTCTCCAATTTAGAGGCAAAGATGACGTGTGGGACAGTGTCATATGCTCTGCACAAGTCCAGGTAGATGACTTTAGTTGCTCTTCCCTTATCCACCAATGCTGTAACCTCATTGTAGAAGGCCACCAGGTTTGTCAGGTATGATTTGCCCTTAGTGAAGCCATGTTGGCTGTCACCAATCACCTCCTTATTTTCCATGTACCCTAGCATAGTTTCCAGGAGGATCTGCTCCATGATCTTGCTGTGCACAGAGGTGAGACTAATTGGCCTGTAGTTCCCCAGGTTTTCCTTTTTTCCTTTTCTAAAATGGGGGTTATGTTTCCCCTTTTCCTGTCACTGAGAACTTCACCGGATTGCCACAACTCCTCAAATATGATGGATAGTGGCTCAGTCACTTCATCTGCCAGTTCCCTCAGGACCCAGAGATGCATCTCATCAGGTCCTATGGACTTGTGCGCCTTCAGGTTCCTTAAGTGGTCTTGAACTTAATCTTCTCCTACAGTGGGTGGTTCTTTATTCTCCCAGCCCTGTCTTTGCCTTCTGCATCTTGGACAGTGTGACTGGAGCACTTGCTAGTGAAGACTGAGGCAAAAAGGTGTTTATATACATATTAAGTGTGTCTGTAATTTCTATGAGAGCTTTATAAAATAAGGAATATATTGCACAAAAGCATTTTGTAGTGCTCTGCAATTACAAAAAAACCCCAGTACATGTAAATGAACAGAATATACTTTTTTCCAGTGCACAAATGCACAAAAATGCTTTTCAGAGACTTCTTCTGTCAGCTGATGACCTTGATGGCTCTTCTTCTTTCCTACAATTTTTCTGTTTTCTTGTGGGTTTTTTTTATCCTGCCCAATATTTTTTTTCATTGTTTTATGTAGGTATTTCATTTTCCTTGGGCTGCTTCCTTGTTTAAAATACATGATTTTCCATTCCCTTCAGCAATGGTCCTCATGTCATTTTTGTCTAGCCTTTTCCCATTCTTGGACACAACCTTAGTTAGTAATCTTGTAGGTGGCACACTCTTGTCTCCTAGTAGTGTATTTATGGTTTTTAAACAGATCTGCCCATTGTGAGCTTTATTTCTCAGACCATTAGGTAAAACCCTATTTATTCATCTTATTTGTCAAACACACTATGCCAATATTCTATGGTGAGTGCTCTGTAGATAGCAGGCCAACTCATTCCTTATGTCGTTAAAAATGACATAGTTATTTATATAATTTTGAATTATTAATGGCAGTGTGCTACATGCATGCCTGCATCTACATTTGGGAGAGGGAACAAGACTAATTTAGTCCTCTTCGCAGTTGTTGGACTTCCTCATAAGATTCATGTTGTAAAGAAAGCTGGAAGCAGTAGTACCCCTAGCACATCCTACATGTATATGGGGATGTCAAACCATAACTAAATACTTAAAATCTTGTCTCTGCTTCTAGCTGACCCTAGTAGGATCTTGAGTCTCTAGGCACTTACATTTCTGCCAGTAAAAGCCTTAATTTCTTGAATGATAGTTTGGAAACATATTGCTGAGGAACCAGGTATTCTCAGGTATCCACTAAACATGTTCTTTCAGATCAAGGTTTTGATTTCTTCTGCAATCCGTGTTTCATATCAAATAACTGAATAATCATGAGAGCAGAAACAAGAATACAGTCCTCTTCCACTCCTACTCCAAGTGACTAGATTAGAGAGTAATTTTCTGACTTGCTAGCCCAACAGACATGTAATCATTTCATAAAAACTGGAAAAATTTACCAGCAGAAACTGGGAGAGCACTGTCCAGTTATATGCTGGTGGCCACAAAAAGATCTAGGTTAAAATTGCCTTGGGCTCCCACAGAGCTGGATGAGCATCCTTGCTGCTCTTAGAAAGCAAGGGAAGTGAGAAGGTCACATCAGCAGCTTCCTAGGGCTGAGGGAGAAGAGGCTTTCACCCCCAGCCCCTTAGTGCCAGCTAGGTGAGAGGGTTCCCCATTCCTTCTGCTGGCTTTCCTAGATTCCATTCAGAGGCATGTGGATGTCTCCACATATTCAACAGGGAGATTAGGTACATAACCCAGGGCTGGTTATTTCTGTGGGGGCCAAGATCTTGGATTCATCCCATGTAACAGTCAGCCTAAATTATTGCCTGGAGTTTTCCACTGACTTCAGAGGAGCTCAGCAAGATTTTTGTTCCTGGCTAAGGTTTCCAAAGTTAGGCTGGCTGAAAGTGCATAAAGTTCAGAATTGCAACACTTGATATTGCAACATCTAAAGCCTTTTGTGGACTGATCTGTTGGGGAAATTCTGGTTAGGTAAACGCAGTGGTGTTTTACAATTGACTTTAATGGCCCTGGAAGTCATTTAAAGAATTCTGTACAAAAGCTAATGCTGCTACTCTAGAAGTAGGTATTAACTGCCTTTGCTCCGATAATATTGAGGGATCAAAGCCATTCCTCCTAGGTCTTGCTGTAATGAAAGATGGGTTTTAACTGTTCTTTAAAAGCAGTGAATCTTTCAATTCTTTTTCTCCTAAAAGCTCTTTCTATCAGATGTATTTCGATAGAGTTAGAGTCATGTCCCTGTTTTCTTACTAAATGTTCCTATTTATATGTTAAAAAACCTGGCAGGTTTGCAAGAACTGAAAAAAATCTCAAGGGGACAGCATTTTTTAAATGGAATGGGATTTAAAGAAAGAATTCATGAATATCCTTTTGGCTGGGTATGACTGCAAATCTTACAGAGATCTGTGACATGCTCTTATTCAGCAGAGTCCAGCTGGGAACTGGCAGGTTGTTTCTGTGTAGCCCGTTACTCTCTGCATCGACAGAGAAGGAGGTCAGGTCTCGAGCTCAGCTCAGTGCAGCCCCAGAGTGGGGAAGGACGTGGGTTCTCTGGTGCAGGTAGGAGAGGGGGCTAGTGCTGGCATGGGGAATGTGGTTACAGCTGGAGTGTAGGCTGCCTGCAGGGGTTCATAAAACCTGGATCACTTTCATGAAACTGGGCTACTGTCAGCCTTGTGGTATGGTTCTTGAGGAAGAAATTCAAAATAGTGGAAACCTTTCTGAGCTCGGCACTAACACACATATCACTAGACATGTGTTTTGGCTTTTGCTGATTACTTCTCTTTTAATACTGACTCAGAATACAAATCACCATATTGCACTATGCATCCTTAATACAGCAAGCAATTACAGTCATAGCCAAGTCGAAAACATCTGCCTGAGGGAAGATCTTGCAGGCCTCGGGCATGAAGGTGTTGCTGTGAGATAGACCGGTGACGGTTATTCCAGCATTGCCCTGTTATGTGGCTCGGCTCAGTTCACTTCATCTGATCATGCCTCCATCTTACTTTTTTTCTACAGTGCCCTTAAACTGATGGATTAAAAGGGCCCCAGGAGCTGAGAAGGGCTGGAAGAGCTATTGTCAGCAGCCTCGGGATTAGATCAAGCACTGCAAGGGCTGTAGGGTGGTGGGAAGGATGGCACCACTCAAGATACTGGTCCAAATTTGTATACCTGATTGAAAGTCACTAAAGCCCCGGAACATACACAGAGGTAACTCATTATTATACTTGATGGGAGATTGGTTGTATTTCATCAGGTTTTCTTTACATTACAGAGTAGTCAGACAGAGTCTTGCCATGCCAACAGGCATCATCTAAAAGCCTGGAAATACTTCTGTGTAAAGAGAGATGGAGGGACCACAGCTGCTTGATTCAGAAAGCAGATAAAAAAGTAAGTGTATTAATAGAGTCAATATGGAGTGGAAGGTGCACAAAATAATAAATGCTATAGAAAATCAAGGTCTCCTATTTAATCTTGAGCATAATGCCAAAACAAGGCAATTTGAAATGGAAGTGAAAAGCAACATATCCTGAGTGGTATATTATTAATTTATGGTATTGATTGATGCATCAAAATGAAGGATTTAGTAAAAATAAAAACAAGGAAACGTCGCTGTATGGAGAATGAGAATATCTAAACTCTGTTAGATAGCACTGGATGACACAAACCATGGGAACAAGAGGCAGACCCCTAATTAATTGGTAGAGGGTTTCTTGTCCCTTCCTTTTGGCAGTGATCTGAACAGGAGTCTGAGATGGCCAGATCATTTTTCTGATCAGGTGTTGCAATTCTGTACAGACAGGTTTAGGCATGATTTTGCTAAAGTGTTCAGCACAGCTTGTGTGTATCCACATTTCCAGATAAAATATGCTTGACGTGACTTCAGTTACATGCACTATGGACAACCTGCTGTCAGTAACAGTTGCTTTTCACAGCCTAAGCAATACTAAGGAAACTGAATTTGGCAAGAACTTAACTGAAGCGTACAACACTCATTCCTGAGGTAACTCCACTGACCTCGCTAGAGCTGCTCCAGGGTTCAGCCTAGCCTTGACCTGTTTTTCTGCAGTTCGCAAGTCGTGCAGCTGGAGAGCTGCTTCTGCTTCTGCTGTTCCATCCATCTTTGTTCAAAGTAGTAACAAGAGAACTGAAAAGGGTTCAGGGAAGGGTGAGAAACATGATTGTAGCAAAGGAAAACTCTCATATCAAGGGAGATTGATAAGTTTGGAGTTGTTTCCCTTAGAGATGAGACAAATAAAAAGCAGACATAAAAAAGGAGACAAAATAATAAATACTCTAGAAGGACTTATCCACACACCCCTTGTGATCTGCTAAAGGACCTTTAGAGGTCCATGACAATGTAATCAAATTAAGCTGCAGCTACCTGCTTCTCCCTGCTGGCTGGCTGTACAGTCGGACTCTCTGCCCTGTGTTTCTTTTGTCTTTTGGGGTATGAAGGCTGAAAACCATTAGTATAGGGAAGGTAAGTTGGGGGCAGCTGCTGTCCCTGTTTCCCATCCATGAAAATAGGGGTAGTCACAGAAAGTCAGAGAATGTTCCAAACCAGAGAAAAGGGAGATACTTTCCCACCTAATACACAAACATCCACAGAGCCAGACAATAAATAACATTTGAAGAGACTGTGTTTTGTAACAAGACTTTCCCGCGTTATAAGAGTTCCTGGTAAAGCAGGTGTGCATGCTGGGGGAGGCTGCATGCTGGTTTCTCCATCCTGTGAACCAGGCTGGGTGTTCTGACAAGTGGTAATTAGAGGTCTACAACCTTCCCAGCCTCTTGCTGTAAATCTGCTCCTGGTTACTGCTAACAGGTATGCGTGTTTTCAACAGTTTACATCAATTGGGGTTTGGGAAGAATCTTAATGACACACATTTGTTATGCCACCTCTGCTTAATGCAGGGGATCTCATAATATCTAATGTCACCTGTCTGTCTGCTGTTGGGGTGGGACAAGGTGGGATGGACCATGGCTGCAGCTCCTGTGCTTCCTCCCGGGTCTGCATCTACCAGCACCCGTGCCATACAGCCACCCTAAATCCATACAATTAATTTCTTCCCCAATAGGGAAATAGCTCCTACCTTGACTCTAAAACCAACTATGTGTTGTCCAGAATAGAAGCTTTTGCAAATAATTTCATTTTAGGGAGGGGTCAGTGCTTTTAAAAGGGGTCCTCCTGTGCTGTTTCAGGCTCCATCCTTTCTTAATTACGTCTCATTCCTATGGCTGAGAAGACCACCCAAAACTGATTTTCAGATCAGTTAGGGCCTAATGTAACACGAAAGTCATCAAAGTTTGAAAGCCATAAATGGAAATAGGCTAAAATTGCATGACATGTATTGAACTTTTCTAGCAGCTCACCGTTTTCACTAAATGAAGGAGGGAGTGCTCTGCACGCTGCCATTCCCACCTTCACCTTCTGCCTACTGCTGGTGTTTGCCTTGAGCTCTGCTGAGCTGATGTGACTCGCCATGCGGGTGAAAACATAACATGACAAAACCAAGGAATATCATCTGCTGGGATGGTGACCTGAACTGGCTGATAGCAGTTGAAGCGAGTGATGACTGGATGCTGTTTTTAGTTGCAAGACACCCAGCTTAGGGTTTGGGGTTGGGTTTTTTCTTCATGAGATAATTGAAAATCTTTTATATATCTGTCTTCTACAACCACTTGGATAAGCAGGTAGGTGATATGGCATTGTGTGATGCAACTTTCCCAGATGCAATTAGTCCAGTCTCCCTGTTTAAAATATGCATCAGTCCCAAAGGAGCACACACAGCCCAGCGCAGGCTGACTGTACCTGCTGGCTGGGGCACTCACCCAGGCTGGCAGAGGTCTAGGCTTCTGCTTCTGTGTGAGCGTTTCAATATTATACAGTAAGCTGCTTTTATTTGGATAAGCAGTTTGATAATTAATGAATGGATTAAGAATCTCTTGCTCTGTTGGCACTGCTTGCTTTCCAAGAATAGAGTCTGGACTTGCTCACTCTTTTACAGCTAGGAGTACCCTGTTTCATGCTACAGGATTATAACACGCAGCTGCAGCTGGGAAACAGGAGACTTGCCCTCTGCTGCTTTCACTGCTGAAGGAACAGTTTATTTCTGTTAATCACCTCTCGCTTACCAAAAGCCTGTGCCAGCAGGTGGGAAGACGCCTTGCTGGTCCTGCGGGATGCACAAAGACAGGAAGGGAATGTGCTTCCCAGGGAAAGGCAAGGCTGAGATGTCTGAGGGTTCAGCCACACTGGGGAGTTAGCTGCCTGAGTCAAGCCATTACCCCCCATCATCTGAGCCGTGAGAGTCAACCTAGCATGTGTACGTACCCCGTGGTCATTGTGGAAAGCAGTATCTCAAAGAGGGATGAAAGTGGGTCAGAGTAAATGCTGTTTCTCACACATTTGCAGTAGACTGGCAGCAGAAACATGTAATAATTTACCACGGTTCAGTTGGTGTTTGGTAACGCTGGGCATGATGGTGAGATAGCATGAGACAGGTCCTAAAAACATGCCACCTCGTGCCTTTGTATTTCATAGGAAACAACCATCATAATGATCTCTGAGGACTCACTCAAACAAGTTCTCTAGCAGTTGATGATAGCGTTTGCCTTCCACAGTAAATTCAATTCTGTGTCAGTGTACGTCATTCTATGAATTTTTCATTTTTCGCTGCATGGCTTCAGCAGCAGCAGGGATGGAGAGTGCCACATCCTCAGCTTTTGCTCAGTGGTCCGCTAACAGCACACCTGGGCTTGTAACCCCACAAGCCCCAGGAATGGTAAAAATGCATCTCTCATATGGGCACTCCAGCGGGTCCCTTGCTGCCCAGCAAACACCCGCAGAGGTAGCTGCAGAGAGAAACACAGCCATTTGGGGACGGAAGGGCCAGGGCAGGTGCTGGGTCATCGGGACCCACTCGCAGGGACCAAGCCCTGGAGATGACAGTGGATCCTGCTCGCAGTCTTCTGAGAGATTTGAGTCTCTGGGGCTTTTCTTTTTAACTTCTCTTTCTTCCTTAGAGAGTCTTTGAATTCCAGGAGTTTATTCTTGTTGTAACAGAAAGGGATTTACACTGATCATTCTTGTTAACAGCTGCTAATGGGAATTTTATTCTTAAATCTCCTGTGTTTTGAAGTACCATTTCGTTTTCAAAGCAAACTCAAATTTGTAAGCATTCATGGGAAGAAAAAAACTACCAGACTAGCCTCTGCACTGCTTAGCTGATGTTATACAGCCTTCTCTGATTAGCTTTTAAAAATTATTTTTAGCTTAAATATGTGTAGAGCCCTAGACACAGACCTTTATGGTGCTTATCACTTCAAACACACTATCAACAACCTCCCCCTAAAAAGAACAGAATGTAGGTGTGTAAGGGACTCCCTTTTTTCCTCCTGCAGAGAGTCTTTTAATATAAAAAGGCTCAGCTGCAGTGATTCCCCAAGCTGCTTCAGCCTGACTCCGGCCATGGCTGAGAGTACAGGTGAGCTCCCTGCAAAAACTGGGGCACCCCCCAAGTTCAAAGTGAAGCAGCTGAAGCTGGATGGGATGCACTCTGCAGACACATTTCCTTTAATTATTTTTCAAATTCCCTCTACTATATTATTTTACTGTATTTCTGTTCTATTTTTCTTCTCATTTTTCTGACCCAATTAATGTCGTTTCACTTGAAATGGTTTGTACAGTCATTAGAGGGGATTTGGGGAGAGATAGCAGCTGTAAAGTAGATGCTGGGATGCTTTATCTGATAGGCCTCTGTGACTCCCCCTCTTAGTGTTCCAAGAGGCCTTTGTACATGCTAACCTGACTTAGGTGAGTTTATCTAAGGAATTTAAGCAGTCCTAAAGATCTCGGTTTATGGGGGGGTTGGGTGGATTTGAGATGCTTGTGTGAAAATTGAGTGTATATGTGGACAAAAATAATAGTAGAAGACTATGTAAAGGAATTGCCTTTCTAACACCCAGACAAAAATAACAGGTTTGTGTAACCTAAAGCAGATAGGATGAGCTTTCTGATGACTGAATGTAGGAATGCTTACTTAGGCCCCAAATTATCAGGTTGCCAGTTTTTTTTCAATTTTAATGTATGTGAAGAAGCAAAAGCTCATTTTCAAAGTCAAGTGTAAAAGTAATAACGTCATGCAACAACTACAATATTTTTTCAGGTGAACTTCTGAAATTTAGTGTTTGTATATTTTAATTTTTTTAAAGCTATAACTAAGAATTTGTAAGTTTTCCATCCTAACCTCTGGCTCACATCTATTGAGCTGATGTCTTGCATATTTCTTTTCTAGAATAAAAGTCACTTGTTTTTAGACTAATCAAAATTTTCTCAAGGAGTCTTCAGTAGGAAAATAATAGAAAACATGGCATAATCGTCTTCATATCTTGAGATCTACCCAACTTGAAAGATTCCTAAACCACTCTTCAGAATAGAGATGTAAAAAATTATAAAGGTATCTGGCAAATTATTTTTATAATGGCATTAGAAAACTGCCCTGCATTGCTGCAAGTGAGAAGCGAGGGCTATTTTACCACTCCTGCCGTACCAGCCAATCTCTAGTATTGTGTCTGAAGAACACAAAAGAGGAAAGACAAGTGTAACTATTTGTATTTTATTAACATCCAGAGTGGGTTGCCTTTTCATGTTAATAGGCCTTTAATGATTTTGCACCGGAGAATGTCCTGTTTAAAGAAAGAGGGAACAGCTGATAATTTCAAATATAGGAAAAATAATTTAACGTAACTCATGTAGCATGGCAGCATATTGAAATTTATAATGTGCTGCCTCAGTTGTGAAATGCCCTCATCTTTATTCCACTCCATACAGTTTAGTAGACAGCTGAAAGACTGTTGCTAATAACTGTTTATCTTTAATACCTTCACTAACAGCATTATTTTGCAGACCATTTTCAACTCACGCTGCATTTTTAGAAATAGACCCTATATTATATCACATCATAATGGCCTCTATCCCAGAGGGCAGAAATAAGCTGCTTAAATAACTTCATTATTGCCTTTGTGAATAGTTATATGGGCAACATGGAGACTTACAGCTTGTTGGACGATGGGGCTGGATTGCTGAAGTGTGGGCAGGCAGCCGTGTCTGCTCACTATTAACAGGAGCTGTGGGTCCCTGGCAGGGGGGTTTCCTTGCATACCCCTGGGGAACAGCTGCCAGCAGGACCTGCCCCACTGCCATTAGCACTGCCTCATTTGGGAATGCATTGATGGTTGACGCCAGGTTTGCGTCTGACATATAGGCAATTCTGAACTTTATTAAAGCTGCCTTTCACTTGAGCTAAAGGGAGGAAAGATTGAGAGCTGAGAGGGGGCTAAATTCACTAAAAAGGAAGCACCTAAAATCAGAAGCATGATAGATAAATGAGTACAGAAAAAATAATTCAGTTCCTGCCTTGCTCCTGTTCACCCTGTCTTTTGAAAGTGCAGTGAAACTCCATACTGCACATTTAGATGAAGAGCAGAGTGGTATGTGACTTACGGGCTTTACCTTACACAAGGAGGAATTGCTCTCCTAATCCATCAGACAGGTAAATTGCATTGCATTTAGCCAGTAAAAGGTGGATATTGGAGGAAACGGCCCATTAAATTACCATTTACTAGTCCTAGAGAGATGTTTCTGAAGAAATAGATCACAAAGGTGTGAAAGAGCAACCAATCTTTCCTGATTTTGAGTTTGGAAAAAAGACAGGAGCACCAGGCTCTGGGTGAGTCACACAGCTTAGCATAAATCCCTTTAAAATCTTCTTATTCATTACTGCACAGATGAGAGACACGTGTGCTACACATGTTGTGCATTACGTGCAAGGGGTATCCTGGATGCTGGAGGGGACTTTTCCACAACTGAACCCCAAAAGTGCCCCCTGGTAAGCAGGGTCAGACCCAAGGGCAGAGGAGAGGCTATCCCCACCCTAGAACAGCCTGTGGCAAGTGCATGTGCTCTCAGGCACCCTTTCATGAGCCCTAGAAATGAAGCGGGGTTCTCCACTCTTTACGCCTATTCTTGTTTTTGTGTGTGTTTCAAATCCTAGCACAGGCTGGGTGAAGTGTGTGCGAAGGCACTGGGCGAGTCATTGCAGGAGGGCCAGAGCTGGGCTGGCAGCACAGGACTGAGAGGTTTTGGTCCCGGGACTGCCCCGATCCTCCAACCCTCTTGGCCTCTCCCCGGCTCCTTCTGGAACTGCTTAGTTCACCAGCACAACAGAAGACTAATCAAGCAGATTTTCCAGTTGTAGAAAAAAGAAAAACAGAATTTGGATTCTGGTTTGGGGACTCAGCCTCAGGCTGCTTCTCCCAGATGACATTGCACACTGTGCAACTGAGGGTTGTTGCAGATGAGGGTGTTGTGTGTGGGGCTAGGGCTGTCTGTCTCTGGGGACTTCAGCAGAAATCCTGCCTTCTCAAGAGAAAAAAAGATGTTTTTTTTCTTTTTCCAATTTATTCCACTTTGCTCCCACCAACAGATTTATGTTTGAGGTTTCCCTTTTGATGAACTGGTATTTTTTCCTGAAGAAAAACAGGTATTGTTGAAAAAACTCCCAGTCAGCTGTGTCCAGGATGATTGAAAAACTTCCCAGAGAGCTGGTCCTGTTAGCAGTCCAGCATGTGGTTAAAAAAACAGCTTGCAAACACGGTCCTCGGGACTGGAACAAACCTTCAGAAAGAGTTCAG
This sequence comes from Strix uralensis, assembly GCF_047716275.1. Taxonomy (NCBI): domain Eukaryota; kingdom Metazoa; phylum Chordata; class Aves; order Strigiformes; family Strigidae; genus Strix; species Strix uralensis. The sequence continues at coordinate 34,900,075 of NC_133976.1, read as the reverse complement.
AGGTGTTGCAGGTACAGTAGGTGAGCAGAGGGAAGGGAAACCCAAGAGACCAGGCTCCCACTGTCTGACAGGGAAAACTGGGGGTCCTGATGGGTTTCTGTGTCAGAGTGAGAGCAGGCAAGGGCAAATTCCAGTGCTGGGACTTGCGGCTCTGATCCCGCACATGAACGGATGCTGGCCATAAGCTGGTGATGATGAATTTGAAAGATGGGACCTTAAGTTCATAAATAAATAAATAAATAAGAGAAAATTGAAAGCTTAACTTGGGATGGCCATATCTCATGGAAAGAAATCTGGTCACTGCAGCACTCCCCTTCTGCTTTTCATCATATAAAAATGCAAGTGGCTAGTGCCATGGCTGGCTGAAGCACTGATCCCAAACCTCATCCTCAGTGTGCCTTTGGGAGGAGTGGGAGCTGGCAGCCCACTCCCTCTGCAGGCACCCATACTGCTCTTCCCCACGGCAGGACCACGCTTTGCCCTGGGGCTTCCTAAAGCAGTGAGCATACTTGTGCTAGTATTAGTAAAACTGCTCTGGTTTTACAATGAAGAAAAGAGGTTTTAAAATAAATCCAGTCTTCAGAAAGCAATGCAAATCAGTACTTCATTTCATGCAGTGTTGTACATCTCATTTTATTTCTAAGCTAAAACATCAGTAACAAATGTAAACTATCAGAATATCAGAAATATCAGAAAATATTGGATACCATTGTAACTGATGTAAATATCCAAGGGTTTTTTTCAAAAAAAATTTGCAAGATTCTTTGTGTATTGTGCTTTGTCCTATTTACAATCCTGAAAATTTGTTCAGTCACATTTGGTACATACCTAAGATCCAGATCCAAAAGCACGTAGAAGTCTTAACTAAAAATTCCTCTAACACATAAGTTTGCAAACTAGAATCTTGAAAACCACCTAGCATTTATGTAGTTTTTTTACTGACTGATACAAAAATGATGGAACTTTTTCCATCCTTCTACAAATTATAATAAACATTTAAAGTACTGATCAGGTTTTCATAAAACCTCCCAGCAAGGATCAAAACCAAACACAGGTCTTGACAG